>NC_041065.1:32264695-32369695 GCF_900634775.1 Gouania willdenowi
CAGAGGTGTGCGTGTCCGCGTGTGTGTGTGTGTGCGTGTATGTGTGTGTGCGTGTATGTGTGTGAGTGAGAGATAAAGGAAACTCTTTTATAAACACACGTGTTGTCGTACGGACGTCGTACGACTGTGAGCTCTTCCTGTTCCTGCAGCAAAGGTCAAAGGTCGGCCTTTGTTTAAACTCATGGTTTCACCTTTTCTTTTTTTACTGTTTGTTTTAACAGTTTGACGGAAAAGTTTCACATCCACGCTGAAGCTCAAATAGATAAAATTCAACAGCAGGGAATCCTAGTAATAATATAAACACACTGTGGTTTAGGGATCACAGCAGATGGAATTCATATTCTGAGATGGAAAAACTCTCTCTTCATTTAAAAACACAAAATGAAGTGCTTTATATGCATTTTTTGTTTCACTATCACACATTTACACACTATTGTTCACCATAAAACTGTCTAAAAAGTTTAACAAAAGTACAGATTTGTTCAGTTCCTCTGATAATCTCGTTCAAAATCTTGTTTGCTATGTGTTATGGTTCATCCAGTGATCATGTTATCCTGTGACTTAAGTTTAATCTGCATTGTTTTAAATGTGTTGGTTCACATTATTCTGACTATATTCAAATGTAAAAAGGCTCCGGCACAAAGACAGGTTTAGCTGATGGTGTATTAGCTGAACTGGTGACCGGTTTATTTGGTGACACGTATCTAAACAGGGAAAGATGATAAAATGGAAATCAAAGTGTAACGTGGAAAGTGGTAAACCCTGAAACAGATATTTGTGACATTTTGAAACGTTTAATCAGAGGCTCTACGTAGGTTCCCACGATGTGACCTGCTGTGTGGTTACCCTGCTCCCACAGGTCCACGCCTACATCATCAGCTACCTGAAGAAGGAGATGCCCACTCTGTTTGGGCGTGAGAAGAAGAAGGAGGAGCTTATCATGAGGCTCCCAGAGATCTACTCGTTCCTACAGAGAGAACATCACATCAGCCCTGGAGACTTCCCCAACGTCACCAAGATGCAGGTACCACCCTCAGCCAATCACAGCCCTCTGTGTGTGCGTGTGTGCACGTGTGTGTGTGTGTGAGATAATTCCTACAGCTGAACTCAACACGTGTTCCACATGTTCTCATTTTTCACATTTTGTTTTCCTTCCTGAGTTTAGGTTCAAATCCCTGTCACTGTGAGCAGAGTTGAAGTGTTTGCTGTGTTTTTGTTTCCTCCCACAGTTTAAAACTAGTGGTGGGACTCGACTAAAAATATTTATCTATGAGAAAGAGCGATTAACTGCGTTATTGATGTTTTTGTCCATTATTTTTCTGTAATTAATTAATCGCAATTAACGCTATAATGTCACAGCACTAATTTAAAGCACCAACGTTGTGTGTGCGTGTTTTTCTAAATAATTTTGTTGTCTCGCCCCTGAGCCAATCAATTTTAGGATTCCACTGGTGACCATGTAATCCTGTGACTGATTCTAAGGAAGTGTGTGTGTATTGTGTAGTTTTTTGTGTAGTTGTATAGTTATCTTCCAGTCTGAAGTCCTCCAATCTTCTTCTTCTCCTACAGGAAATGCTGCAGCATTACGACTTCAATAAGTTTCCGTCTCTAAAGATGAAACTCATAGAGTCTGTTGATAAAATGCTGGCGTCTAAGATTGCCGTCCTCATGGCGATGATCCGGGAGGAGGAGTCTAAGCAGCCTCCAGCCATGGTGTCCGGCGGTGCCTTCGAGGGCTCCCAGGACGGCCCGTTCGGCCGCGGCTACGGCGAGGGCATCAGTGCCGGCGCCGACGCCGAGGACTGGATCGTGAGCCGCGACAAGCACCGCTACGACGAGATCTTCTACACGCTGATGCCCGTCAACGGGAAGATCACTGGCGTCAATGCCAAGAAAGAAATGATGAACTCGCGGCTGCCCAACACCGTGCTGGGAAAGATCTGGAAGCTGGCGGACTGCGACCACGACGGCATGTTGGACGACGAGGAGTTCGCCCTCGCTCAGCACCTGATCAAAGTGAAGCTGGAGGGATACGAGCTGCCCAACGAGCTGCCCGACCACCTGGTGCCACCCGCGCACCGCAAACACCACGACGTGGACGGCACCTACAACCACCAGGACTGAAAGCCAGGCTTAGACAAGTCTGAATTAAAGCTTTATATACACGTTTTATTGAAAGATACAAACGTATCTTATTTTAAATGCCACAAATTACAACGTCTGATCTTAAATCAGACAGATTTCCTTAAGTCGAGGTTTTTTAAGGAGAAAGTGTTTGTGTTTGAGTTTAAACCACATGAAAAACGTTAGTTTTCCAAAGTGTAAAAACAGTCCGTCAACTCACCACAACACTTAAATTAATTTCATGTTACACTTCCTGCTATAAAGGGTGTGAGAGGATAAAGCATTACCTTTCAAAATAAAAGCACTATCTCTGCTGTAAAGCTCCCAGTGTCAGACATCTGAATGTGAACTAAATACTAATTTACAGTAGTTTAAAATACATAAATTCACTTTCAGTCAGTGTCTAAAAGGACTTTAAACTTCTCAGAAACCGTTCAGATGTTCCTCAGAGACAAACTGGACGGACCGTCGTGGCCTATTGTGATTCTCGTGTTGAACTGTTTATCCAAAGCTTCACATTCATATTTAAAGCTTCACCTTCTGCTCTTTGCTGCTGTCACTTTGTCTCTCTGTGCCTTTTAACATTTGACCTTTGACCCTGTCGTGCCTTCAGTCGCTGCAGGCTTTAGTTCCCGTGACGGGGCGTCGCTCGTCCCCGAGGTTTCTGCAGCGTCGCCGTCGTAGCCTCCACACGCTTATAGCTACAAACCAAATGTAAACGGACCAATCAGCATCGTGTGTGCGCGTGCGAGAGACTTCACACTTATCAATGCACTGAAAGTTCCCATGTGTCCCCTTGTCCTGTGACACTGTTAGGGTCACACTGGTCAACATGTTATCCTGTGACTGGTTTGTGACACTGAGCACTCGGAGCTGTTGGTGTTACAGATCAATTTGTGATCACGTTATCTGAGGACAGTCATCTGAAGTGTGTTTTCATCGTGTTCTGATGAACAAACTGTTCAGAATATGGTAAACATCATCTAGTCGCCATGTATAACGATGACCAGTTTAAGTAAAACACCATCAGTTCGACGCTCTTTGTATGAGTTTGAAATGCTGAAAAACATCATAAGAGATGTGAAGTAAACAGAGTTTTAATGTGTTTTTATTTTTTGTTGGTCAACAGTTTCACTAAATCCAACTTTCAGATCTTTGTTCTTTTGTCCACAACTTTCAGAAAGTGTCCTGATGAAAGGTTCCACGTGCACGTCTAACGTGAAACGTGCACTGGATCAAAGACATTTCTTTAAACTCGTGTGTATCAAACTAAGCTCATCTTTGTTTCAGTGTCTGTTACACTAATAAAGTTTATTCAATGCTCAACAATCTCTGATTTCCTGCTTCAAACATAAATAAGAACATAAATCCTAAATTAGATATAATACAAACTTTAATCTCTAATCCTGATGTTAATCTTAGATGGTAAACTGTTAGTGCAGACGGTGACCTTTGCCCTCTGCTGTCAGCTGAGCATCAGCTCACTCAAGCTGTAAATCCAACAACTCCAAAGGTCTCACACACACACACACACACACACACACACTGTCCAGTCTCCATCCTTTGTAGGGACTTCTCACTGACACTCATTTTGTGTGTGTGTGTGTGCACAGTGTGATGTCAGCACAGTGTGAGCAGCGCGTGTCACACACACTTTTATGGTTCCAGGTCATCAGACGTTCTCGCTCACTTTCCTGAGGATCTGAGGACGAGTGGAGGTATTACGAGGATTTTCATTCTCACACACACACAGGTAGTGTTTGCTTTGTCGCGTGGCTGGACGAGAGCTACTGCTCCTCTGTGTGGTTCTACTGGTGAGGACAAAGCATTATCTAATGATCTTTGTTTCTCCAGCATTAATAATTGATTAATAAACATGTCTACGTAGAGCTGAGCGTTGCTGGATGCTGTTGATCAGCTGCTGGTTGGAAAAGCTCATAAGTCAGTAGTTCATAGATAGTTGAATATTTAGCGGCTCTGGCCGTCTGCTGGGCGTGGGCCTTGGCTCCTCTGTTAAAGTCTCGGGTGGGAGGCTCTCTGGGCCCTCCCCTTGGGGGATTGGGTGCAGGTGGGGAAGCGGATGTTGGCGGGGGGCCTTGGGGTTGGTGGCGGGGTGCGCTGGGTCCTCGGCTCCTTGGGGCTTTCTGGGGTGTGTATGTGGGGGCGGTGGCCGCCTCTCGGCTTCTTTTTTTTATATTACCACTCACTCCTTCCCTCTGTCCACAGCCACCACCATTATACACTAAGCTTCACACTGGTCACCAGACTGGCTTGATTACTCAACACAATAAGCACAATATACACAACTACATCTTCACATCTTACTCTCACTTTAAAATAATCAACCCCCTCCCACCCTTTCTATTTCCTACCTTGAGTCTTTCCTCCCTGTTCCCTTCCTCCCCACACAAACTCAGTGTGTTTTCAGCCAATCAGGATGGAAGCTGAGGAGGACGGGGCGGGGCGTGTGCGTGAGCTGCAGGAGCAGAGGATGGGGGTCCAGAAGAAGACCTTCACCAAGTGGATGAACAGCGTCTTCTCCAAGAACGGGGTCAGAAACACACATTTATTCATCTGTTTGTTTACCTGTATAATCTGCACTGCTCGACCCCTGGTGGCAAATGTAGGAAGTGCATCCAATTAACACCAGGCCAAAAAAAGTTTGGGACATTATGTCAATCAATAAAAATAAATTTATATTTATTATTATTATTATTATTGTTATTATTATTATTATTATTATTAATAATACTAATAATTCCTCTTTTATTCAGAATAAAAGTTAAATCATTTTTAAACTGACCTTGTAAACACTTCCCAATACAAATCTAATTCTGAATTGAACACACACACACACACACACAGACCTTCCTTGTATTTATAGATAGATTATTACTAACGGGATGCTTCTGTTTATGTTACTGCTGTTCGCCCCTAGTGGCTGTTGTAGGTATAGTATATATAACAGTAGTGCAGCAGGTTCTCAGGAGGCCTTCTTATCAGTAGTGAAGAAGAAACGCTCAGAGGAGAAGTTTGTGTGCAAAGAAAAAGAATGAGAGGAAACTACAAACGCTGAACTCAGACCGAGGCTCCAACATTTGTCTTCCATCCCAGAGGAATTCTGGAAATAAATCTGTGTGCGTTCGTCCAACAGCCGGAAAAGATTATTTAGAGACCAAACAGCAGAGTGAAATACACACCATAGCTCACAAAAACACACAAATCATTCATAACAGAAATAATTTAAAAAAAGATCTCATGTAGAAAAGTCAGTTTAAATTAAACCAAAGACTATTTTATAGAAAAGACACACGTTTAACAACTGTAATCAACAATTCAAGACAGTAGAGAGGTTAAATATTTATGAATGTGAAACGGAAAAACAAGAAGAATAAACTTTGACCTGACTTTAACTAGACTAAGACTGAGGCAGGATGAATAAAACTAGCACTAAAATGAATCATGCTGTCATTAAAATATTAAAGAACCATTTTGTCCACTTTGTGACCAATTATGAGGTCAAAGTATTGCGGCTCGCCCAACCAATACCAGCTCAATAATAAAAGTCAGTTATTTTAGTCGAAGGATTAAACTAAACCGTATCATATCTACACACTAAGACTTAATGTTATTCCCTGTCAAAATAACACGTTTATGATTAGAATTAACTCTGAGATGAAGAAACATGAAATAAAAACACAAACTAATGTAATTGTGTCTCCAGGCACAGATTGTTTTGCCTAAAAACATCCAAACTGTGAAAGCATCCCCTAAACCAGTCTTTTATTACGTTTTACTACTAAAGATCAATTGATTCCACAGTCAAACGACCCAAAGGCGGACAAATGTCTAAACCTGGCAACCCAACCTGCTACAGTGTTAGCAGCGTTAGCAGCTTTAGCAGTGTTTCTGTGCCCTTTTTCTGCCTCTCAGGATGATTAAATCCCTCCTGACCTCTGGTGAGTTTAAAACGTGTCTTTTGTGTTTTAAAGAAAGTTTAAGAAACCCTGAAGCTTTAGTATTTAAACCAACAGGTTGTTGTGTTTTTATTCACGACATGTTGCCGTAAAGAGTTAATTTAACACTCTTACGGCATTCAGGGCTGTGTTTAGCTGCTTTTTTTTTTTTTGAAAACTGTGTCAAAGTGAGGCTTATTTGGGGATAAATAGAGAGATAACCTTATAATTTAGGCCTAGTAGCTAAACAGAAGGTTAAGATAGCAGCATGCTAACGGGTTTTCGCGGTTTTAGTCGTGAGGGCGGGACGGAAATTGACGATTGGAGTGTGACGTCACACTCGTCGCAAGCTGCCAGTGTTACCATGGTAACAGTTTATACTGAGTGTATCTTCGACTAATGGGAACACATTTTCTTAACGAACGTGAAACAAAATAATCATTAATTAATACATTTTTTAAATAATTTATTAATGCCATGGTTTTAGCCAGTGGTTCCCAAACTTTTTCTGCTGTGCCTCCTTTGAAGAATGAAAAACTCTCTTGGCCCCAATCGCCACAATATGTTAAAAAAAAAAAAAAAAAAAAAAAAGGATTCCTCTTCAAATCTAAAAAAAAACATGCAGTTTGAAATCAAACATATTTTAGAACAGTAATAAAGAAAAGAAAAAAACATTTTCTATTTTTAATGCTCAAGGTTCAGCAAAGCCATTCTTGCATTGCGCTGCCCCCTCATCCCACCCTCCCCCATTGCCATCACATCACGCCCCCCAGTTTGGGAAAGCAACTAAAAACTCATAATTAATACAAAACAACCTATAAGGCCAAACAAATTAGATAAATGAAAAACAACAAAAACCCACCTGTGTGAAAGTAGCTCTGGTTGGGAATCACTGGTGTCTTTAAAACCATATGGAATAGATGGATCTGCTGTGACCTCATGTTGGTTTTCCATCACGGACTTTGACCTCCTCATAACCTGAACATCCTGAACCCAGTGTTCATGTTGTGTAACGTATGGAAAGGGAAGTGTTTGTGTTTTTTATGGTCCTGGAGGGCTGCTGTCCTGCATGTTTACGTGTGTGTGTGTGTGTGTGTGTGTGTGTGTGTGTGTGTGTGTGTGTGTGTGTGTGTGCGTGTGTGCGTGTGTGTGTGTGTGTGTGTGTGTGTGTGTGTGTGTGTGTGTGTGTGTGTGATTACTGAGGGAGGAGCACCTGTAGAAAACTCATCAGTATTTTATTATCTATTAATCTATCTATATGCCTATCTCTATCTATGTAATATTTGTATATTTATATCTATTAATGTATTCCTGTCTCTGTAGATCTATCTGTTCTATACACACTTATCCTGTTGAGGGTGACTATGTGCTATGAACGTGTGTGTCTCTCTATCCTCTATAGGAGACCTTGGAGCTGAGTGACGTGTACGTGGAGCTACAGACGGGCGTGGCCCTGATTCGTCTGTTAGAGCTGATCTCTAAGGAAACTCTTCCCACAGCGAGCAGCAGAACGTTAAGGGTTCACTGCCTGGAGAACAACAGCATCGCCATCAACTTCCTCAAGTCCAAGGTGACGCTTTGTCCCATCACTGGTTAGAGGCTCCTCCCACCAGGTTTGGAGTCAACAACAGTTTTCAATTAGAATTACGTCTTCAATTATCCATGTTCAATTACAATTCAATTACGATTACGATGACGGTCGTTTTTACCAATAATAAAGAAAATAGCAATATCTATTTTTCCCTGAAAGTCAATTACAATTAAATTAATCACAATTACTGAGCCTTCAATAAATAAGCCCACAAAACGTAACCGTCCTCTTGTGTTAGCTTTCTGTTAGCATCTCTAATGCTAATGTCCTAAATCAGCTGTAAAACACACTAATAAATATTATCTATCATCTATTTAGTTTCTCATCTCTTGGTTACCTTGTTAGGCTTCCTAATCAATGAATATATTGGTAATAATATTTATGTTGTGGCCGTCCAAGCCTTTTTTCTGTCACTTTACCCATAGATTTATATTTGTTTTTAAATGGTAAAATGATCCTGAAGAGAAGTGACAGATAGTGGGAAAAGTTGATATGAAACATATTTTAATAATTATTAACAACGTATGTGTAAGACATAGAACTGTATCATGGTTCACCAGGTTTAGGTTTAATTAAATATTAATTGACAGTTTTTATATAATTTCCATGCCAATTACAATTAAAATATGATTACAACAGCAACAGACTTATAAAATTGTAATGAGTGATCAATTGCGCAATTACAATTTTAATTTACCCCAACCCTGCCTCCCACCCATCTGAGGACCAATTACTCTTGGTCTTTTCTCTGTGTCAGATTCGGGTGGATCTGATTGGTCCAGAGAACGTGGTGGATGGGGATAGAACCCTCATCCTGGGCCTGCTGTGGATCATCATCCTTAGGTTCCAGATCGGACCCATCAACCTCGACGACGTACGAGGAGCACACGCTAAAACTGCTGAGTCATGGATGAGACCATGGGATTGACCTACCGTGTCCCCCTCTTCGTCAGGCGGAGGGCGGAGCCAGCGTGGCTCGCCGCTCAGCGAAGGAGGCTCTACTGATCTGGTGCCAGAGGAAAACATCTGGATACGAAGGAGTCGACGTCCAGGATTTCTCCATCAGCTGGAGAGACGGACTGGCCTTTAACGCCCTGATCCACGCACACAGGTTACGCACACACACACACACACACACACAATCATAACATGTCCAAGTGCAGAGCTGAGCGTTGCTGGATGCTGTTTATCAACCTCATCACGAGCCACTAAAGCTGAAAATAACAAATACAGACAAAACTTTATGACACGTCATCAAACTTCCTTTATTAATGTCAGACTTACAGAGGAATACCAGTATAAACCATTATAAACTAATATAAACCAGTATATACTATTATATACCAGTAAAAACCATTATAAACCATTATAAACTAGTATAAACCATTATAAACTAGTATAAACCATTATAAACCAGTATAAACCATTATAAACTAGTATAAACCAGTATATACTATTATATACCAGTATAAACCATTATAAACCAGTATATACTATTATAATCAATACAGACCTGTATATTATTTATATATTTTTAAAGTCTACGATATAAACCACTATAAACTGGTATATAAGCCAGTATAAACCAGTATAACCAATATAGACCAGTATATAAACCGGTATAGTTATAGAATAGAACTCTATTTATGTGTTCATATGATAAATAGACTGAATATATAAATAAATAATTTAAAAAATAAAATTAATAAATATAACCAATATAAACCAGTATAACCAGTATAGACCTGTATAGCCAGCATACTCACTATAAACCAGTATAACTTGTGTTACCAGTATACCAAGTTTAACAACAGACACCAGAGTGTGTCTCAGTGTTACTAGTCAGCTACTACTAACTAGTCACTACTCAACTCTCTGTCACTGAGTGGGCGGGGCTCGTTTCCTGTGCTCAGACCTGACCTGGTGGACTATGGTCGTGTGCGTGGCCTGGGGCCCGGCCCGTGTTTGGAGCACGCGTTCAGCGTAGCGGACCAGGAGTTGGGGATCCATCAGCTGCTGGAGGTCAGCGACATGTTGGTTCCTCGTCCAGATGAGAAGTCCATCATGACCTACGTGTCCCTCTACTACCACTACTTCTCCAGGATGAAAGTGGGCCAGACGGGCCAGAAGAGGCTGGCTAAGGTCAGAGGTCACACACGCACACACACACACACACACACACACACACACACACACACACACACACACACACACACACACACACACACACACACACAGATAATCAGTGTGTGTGTGTGTCCTCAGATGGTCGGTCTGCTCATGGATCTGGACCACATGAAAGTTCACTACGAGCAACTGGTCTCAGATCTGCTGCTGTGGATCCAAACCAAGGTGTGTGTGTGTGTGTGTATGTGTATGTGTATGTGTATGTGTATGTGTATGTGTGTGTGTGTATGTGTGTGTGTGTGTGTGTGTGCGTGCGTGCGTGAGCGTGTGTGTGTGTGTGTGTGTGTGTGTGTAACTCTTCTTCTTCCTCTATGATGAAGGTGATCCAACTGAACGACCGTAGCTTTCCAAACTGTTTGAAGGACGTTCAGATGCTGCTGTGTTCCTTTAAAACCTATAGGACTGAGGAGAAGCCCCCCAAGTACCAGGTGAACCCCCCCCCCCACACACACACTCCATCTGTTCCTAGTCACACTCATGGTTCTGATTCCAGGAGAGAGGATCCATCGAGGCTCTGCTGTTCAGTCTGAGGACCAAACTATCAGCTAACAACCAGAGAGCCTACAACCCTCCTGATGGTACACACACACACACACACACACACACACACATTCTCAGGTGTTTCACTTTAACGGGTGACCGACATCTGACTGCGTGGTTTTATAAGTTTGTTGTTACAGTGTGTGTGTGTGTGCGTGCGTGCGTGTGTGTAGGTAAATCTCTCAGAGACGTGGAGAGGAGCTGGGTGTGTCTAGAACGTTCTGAACATGAGCGTGAAGCAGCTCTGCAGGAGGCTCTGCTGAGGCTGGAGAGTCTGGAGCAGCTGGTCCTCAAGTTCCACAGAAAGGTTGGGTTTCATCAGCTCCTGGCCTTGAGTACTGACTAGTTTAGAGCAGCAGGTAGAGTCAATGATTTAGTGAAACGTGTGTTAAACTGGGTTTGAAACTAACTGGTGATCATGTTATCTGGTGACTGAGTCTGAACGTTCATCATCACACCCTGAATCTGTAGAAGAACTCAAATCATAGATATAGATGTATGTGATGATAGACATAGATGTACATAATATAGAGAGATAGAGATACTATAAATATATACAGTAGATGTAGAGAGTGCGATAGATGCATGGTGATAGACATATAGTGATAGAGATAGAATAATAGATTTATTGGGATATATATGAATGTATTAGGTTATGAAATAATAGATATAGATCTATAGTGATATATATAGATGTTTCAAGTTATAGAATAATAGATATAGATCTATAGTAAAATATAGATGTTTCAGGTTATAGAATAATAGATATTGATCTATAGTACAATATATAGATGTTTCAGGTTATAGAATAATAGATATAGATTGATAGTAAAATATATAGATGTTTCAGGTTATAGAATATAGATATAGATCTATAGTAAAATATATAGATCTGTAGTGACAGATATCAATGTTTCAGGTTATAGAATAGTAGAGATCTATAGTGATAGACATAGATAAGACTCTATAATAAAAGTACTTTTCCAACAAACACACAAAGAAGTGATTATATTATATTATATTATGTTATATTATATTATAGAAATTATTATATAGATGTTATCTGTGTGTCTCTCTTCCAGAAAACGAGGAAACAAACTTTTCCACTAAATGTTTTTGCGGCTGGTATTTAGATGTTGGGCTTTTATTTTGGTAGTACCTATTGTGTTGAGGCTGAGTTGAAGGCATTAATGATGCTTCTCTGCCTGTCAGGCGGCACTGAGGGAGAACTACCTGGAGGACACGCAGCGACTGCTCCTCAGGCAGGACAGCGTCCCTCTATCCTCCGTAGAAGACGCTCAGGCTGCCGTCCAACGTCTGGAGGCCCTCAGCACCGACACCCAGGCCCGTGGGCCCCGGTTCAGCGCTCTGAGGGACATGGCTGAGTGCGTACGCAGAGGGAACTACCACAGCAAGGAGCAGGTGCTCAGCAGGTCAGACGGTGCAGCAGCCCTCCAGGATCACAAACACAACAAATAGCAAGAGTTTGTTTTACTTTTTCCTCCAAAATGTGTTGTTTTTTAATTTAATTATTTATTTTTCTGAATTTTTTTTTTCAAACAATCACAAAGTTTACAGCAGTTGAAATAATAAAGTCAATAGATGCCTGATATCTTTTCAAATCCTCCTTCTTAAAACTAAACTCATAGAGAATAAAAAATATATGAACAAATAAATAAACTTATATATTTCTTCTTTTGAGGTTCAAATCACCCTTTTTTCCATGTAGGTTTCAAAAATAATATCATCAAATAAAAGAAAAATGTACAAAGTTTTATATGTCAACATACATACCAACATACTACGCATTTTTTTGTAATTACAAATTAAACTTAGATGGACTTACAGAAATTCCTTATTTCCTTTCAAATGTGAAGAGAAGCTCAGTTATGATGAATGATAGATTTTGTTGATATTTTGTGTTTTTCAGGGAGAAAAGCATCAACCGTCAGTGGAAGAGTCTCCTGCAGCAGCTCCAGGAGAAGAAGGGGCTGCTGGGAAATGTAGTTGTGACTCTGCGTGTGCTGAGAGATGTGGAGCTGATCAGTCACGAGCTGAGAGAGCTGCAGGTGACATCGTACACTCTAATCACGCCTTCTGCTTTTATTTTGAAGGCCTTGTATTTCCAAAACTAAGATGATAAGGTACAATATTAGAATGAGATGAGATCAGCTTCATAAATCCAGGCTCGTTAACCTAAAGCAGAGGTTAAGCCCCCCTGCCCCCATAGTCCCCCCAAATAATCCTGACAAATAACGCATTTCCAAATTTACTGAACTAACAGAACACATAACATAATACTACATAATAAATCAAAAAGCTAAATTAAACTAATCACCTGCATTAAAAACAAATGTAAAAGTGCAGCAGCAAAAAATACAGGAAATGAACTAACAAAAAAAACTAAAAAGGGAATTCAGTGGAACAGGGAACAAATAACATGTTTCATAATACAACTAAATTAAACTAATCACCTGCATAAAAATAAATGTAAAAGTGTTAGTTAATGACTAATAATTAATTAGTCAAAAATACAGGAATTAAAGAAACATTGTTTACAATCTGTGGCAAAAAGCTTAATTTATTGTTTTTTTTCAGTCATTTTAAGTCATTATTTTTGCACTTTAGTTCCTCATTATTATTAGCTCCTGGTCCATATCTAATACAGTCTAATCATTTAATGCTTTTCTAATTCCGGCTACATTTTTAGGTTCTTGTTAGTACTTTCTTTGTGTGTTCAGTGTTATTGATCTCAGAAAGAAGACATTTGGCATGAAATTGAAAAGTTTGTTGCGCTCCACCTGTCATACATCTATTCCCCACCGGGGGAGGCACATCCCACACTTTGAGAAGCACTGACCTAAGGTTCCATTAAACTTGTTGCTGTTCCTTATGTGTCTGTGTATGATCTGATGGTTCCAGGTCCAGGCTGGTTCCTGTGAGGTAGGGAAGCAGCTGACGGAGGTGGAGTCTCTCCTCCACAAACACCACCTCCTGGAGGCTCAGATCTGCAGTCGCGGCGACGCCATTGCAGCCATCAGCAGCGCCGCTCTGAAGGTGAACATCTGGAGAACATCTGCTCTGTGAGGTTCTCCTCAGGAGGAACCGACCCGTTTGTGGTCCAACGTTCTCCTTTGTGTTCCTCACAGGCAAAGATCAGGGACGACCCACGCGTTCAGAACAGAACCAGAGCTCTGGAGGCTCAGTACCACACACTGGAGTCACTCAGTAGCAGCAGGTCTGGAACGGACCAATCAGCATAGTGTGTGTGTGTGTGTGTGTGTGTGTGTGTGTGTGTGTGTGTGGTGTGGTGTGTGTGTGTGTGTGTGTGTGTGTGTGGTGTGTGTGTGTGTGTGTGTGTGTGTGTGTGTGTGCGTGTGTGTGTGTGTGTGAGAGCACTGGGTAAACGGTGTGATCTGACCACACGTCACCAAAACCACTGAAACCTCCTGGAACAGTTCCCATTTGTCTCCACTGAGCACTGTTAGGTTCAGAATGGTCGTCATGTTATCTTGTGACATGCTGTAAGGGTCTAGTGGTAATCAGATGATAAAGTATTGTTGGCTAAATGAACATCGTCTCTGAACATTAAAGTGTCATCAGTTATAACGAGGACCAGCTGAAGTGATACACTGGTGTCTCCTCCATCAGGAGGAAGAAGCTGGAGGCCCAGCTGACTCTCTGTGAGTTCTTCTATGATTGTGAGGAGGTGGTGGGATGGATGAACGAGTTCTGGCTTCAGATCCAGAGCCTGGGTCTGGGACGTGAGCTGAGCCACATTCTGCTGACTCAGCACAAGCTCAAGGTCAGACAGTGGGGGCGTGTCTAACTGTCTACTCCTCAACCTTTGAAGCTAAAACTAAAAACTCCACGTCCACATGTCCTGCCAGGGTTTGGAGGCGGAGCTTCAGGCTCAGGAGTCACGCTATACAGGCGTGGTGAGTCGAGGTCACGACCTTGCGTCCAAACAGAACCAGGAGAACCAGCGAGTGGTGAACAGGTGGATCAACACGCTGAACAAACAGTGGAGTGACCTGAAAGAGGACGCCAACGCTACCAAGAGCCGCCTGCAGGCAGCCGCCGCCATCAAACAGGTCAGCACTAATACTACTAATAATAATAATGCTCATCAAGAGACGCATTTATGAGAAAATCATGATTACAAGACACAAAGTCAGAATTCTGACTTTTTATCCTATAACTCTGACTTTTTATTCTATAATTCTGACTTTATTGACTCTAAAACTAACGTGCTAACCCTCTCCGTCTGTGAGCAGTATTTTGCTGACTCAGCAGAGGCGTCCTCCTGGCTAAGCGAGCGCAGGCCGCTGCTAACCAATGAGGATTGTGGGAAAGACGAGGAGGGCGTGGCCATGCTGCTGCAGCGCCACCTACGGATGGAGAAAGAGATGACGGCGTACGCCTCAGACATTAAGAGGCTAGCGGAGCAGGCTAGCAGCGCCGCTCAGCTCACCGCCATCACGGTGCGTTCAAGAACGCTTTATAACTGTTCTGGACTTGAAGCTCTCACACTTCCTGTTACTTTGTAGGCGGAGCCTATGCACAGTAAGATGATCCAATACAGCGACTCTTCAGAGGAAGAGGAGGAGGGGACCAATGACAGAGCGGGGCGGGGCATAATGAGCCCCTCCCCCCTAACAGAGGCTAAAGTTCGCTTTAGATACAGTCGAGGTAAAGGAGGAAACGTTTAAAGATGAACTCAGGAAACACAAACCAAACTTAACCTTAGTTTCAGGGCCGTTTCTTTTTTTTTAATTTATTAATTATTATTTTTGCTTCAGGGCCGTTTGTGTGGGATCGTAACCAGGTGGTGACGGTGGTCGGTGTGGAGGACACAGAGCGACTTGTAGCCAGAGACGCTCGAGGAAACCAGCAACCTGTTCCCAAAACCTACCTGACACTGCTCACAGCTCCGGTACCACCTTTGTTACTTTATTACATCTTTATTACATTATTATTACATCTTTAATGCATTATTACATTGTTATTTCAGCTTTATTACATCATTACATTATTATGGCAGCTTTATTACATTATTATTACATCTTTATTACATTATTATTACATCTTTAATACATTATTACATTGTTATTACAGCTTTATTACATTATTATTATTATATCTTTAATACATTATTACATTGTTATTACAGCTTTATTACATAATTACATTATTATGGCAGCTTTATTACATTATTATTACATCTTTAATACATTATTACATTATTATTACAGCTGTATTACATTATTATTACAGCTTTATTACATCATTACATATTATGACAGCTTTATTACATTATTATTACATCAATAATACATTATTAAATTATTATTACAGCTTTATTACCTCATTATATTATTATTACAGCTGCATTACATTATTATTACAGCTTTATTACGTCATTATTACAGCTTCATTACATTATTATTACAGCTTTTCTACATTATTATTACACATTGTTTCATTATTACAGTTTTATTGCATTATTACTTTTTTATGTTATTTCACCTTAATTACATTATTATTACACCATTTCACATTATTAATGCAGTTTTATTACATAATTTTTACAGCTTAATTTCAATATTATTAATTATTGCTTTATTACATTATTACTATTAAACCTTTAGCACGGTATTATTACACCTTTATTACATTAATGCATTGTTATACCTTTGTTACATTATTATTACACTTTTATCATGGTACATTATTGCGTGTTTGTTACATTGTTACATCTTTTAAAATTTACACTTTTGTAAAACTTTAAACTTGTTTATTTCCTATGTAAAAACCCCACCCTCCTTTCCTCAGGCTCCTCCCCCTACTAACACTAGTGTGTCATCAGAGAGGAAAGCGCTCCGTGTGAAGCGAAGCCTCTCGATGCGTCGCAGCCAATCAGAGACGATGGTGCTTCCTGACTCTCAGTACCAGAGAGAGACTGTGGAGAGGAACCAGGTGGAGCTGGATCAGGACTACAGCTCTCTGTGCTCCCTGCTGAAGGTCAGAATGAGGCATGCTGGGAAATGTAGGACACATACTCAGGAATATCTGTTCATTATCCTTTAAGAACTCTTACAGTTACAGTTTGACTGGTGATTATTTTATCTTGTGATTGTTTTTCTGACACGTTGGTCACTTGTACCAGTTGGTGTTGTGGGTTGTCTCGTGACTGTGTTATCTTGTGCCTTCTAACAACTGACATTCATAAGAAAAGCATGTAGTGTGTGAAATGTTTTTGTTTATCTTTGACTCTGGCCCCTAGGGGCCCAATGTGGAACCACACACACGTTTTTTCCTCCATTTCCTGGTCCTCATAAATCCAGTTAAACCTGTGTGTGTGTTACAGGTGAAGAAGAGGAACCTGGAGGAGTCTCTGCGTCTCTTCCGTTTCTATAACAGTTGTCAGGAGTTTGAATCATGGATGAAGGACAAAGAAAACGTTCTCAACACTTTCAGCATCGACGACGACAACATGGGAGTTGCTCAGGCCAAATACGAGGTTATAATAATTATAGATTCTTTACTTTCGGGGTTCTCAACCTGTTCAGGCTGTGACCCCCAAAATAAAGGTTCCAGAGAGCGGGGACCCCCACTGTAGCTGAAGGTGGTTGAACACAGACATGAACATTCATGGGGACAGGACCATCTATAAGGGGGATTAAAGGGGAGAGATTTTTGGGGTCCATCCATAAAGTCAGTAAAATGATGGTCCATTGTTCTATGAATCTGTGATAACCACATTTATTTATTCATCTGAATAATATCCACTGTTATCCAGGAAGTTTACTATTATTATAGTCATCTTAAAGATGGAAATTCTGGTTTTAATCACTAATAAAATGGGTTCAAAGTGACCAAAAATGGTGGAAAAGGTGTGAAATGGGATTTTAAAAACCACAGAAATTAGAGGTGCCAAAACAGACAGAAAAAGTGGTAGAAATTGTTCAAAGTGTCAATATTGGAACAATTAGTTTAAACTGGCAAATAATGGGCATGACAAATGGTGAATGTGGTTAAATTGGCAAAAATAGTCATGAAATATGGTGAAAAGAGGTTAAAAGTGACAATAATGGGTCAATATGTGACATTAGGTGGAAAGAGTTTATAAGTGCTGGAAAGTGGAAATGTGCAGAAAAGACATTGAAATGTGATGAGTAGTGTCAGAAATTGGAGTAATGTAGTAAAAATGCATTAAAAGGAACAAAAATATGACAAGAAAAAGTGATGAAAATAGGTGAGTTTGGTGTAGTTGCAGAAAAACGGTAAAAATTAGCAAAAATGGGCTCAAATTGTTCAGAAGATATTCTTAGTTTGGGCGACCTCCCCCAGCATCTCACGAACGCAAATGGGGTATGACCCCAAGGTTGAGAACCCCTCTTTTTTGTTTTTCTTGATCAGTGTCTTACTGTAAGGTGTGATGTTGAGTAGGGTTTAGTTTTCTACCCTGCTTAGTTTAAATCGAGCTCTTATTTTGGCATTTCAGAACTTCCTGACAGAGTTGATGAGTGGGCGTGGCCAGCTGGATGACATCATCAGGACGTCGGAGGAGCTGGTGAAGAGTCGACACAGCAAACGTAGAGAAATCACAGCTCGCCAGAATAACGTCTCCATCCGGTAACAAAAAATCTGAGTTTAGAGAAGTCTGAGTTAAAGTCAGGATCAAGTCAGAATAGAGCGTGGCGCCCCCTGCAGGTGGGAGGAGCTACAGCGGCTGAAGGAGGAGAAGGCCCAGGAGCTGCTGAGCTCGGCCGACGTTCAGTCCTTCCTGCGGAGCTGTGAGGAAGTCAAAAGTCACCTGATCGATCACGTGACACGGCTGCAGGCGGCGGGGGGCGGAGCCTACAGCCTGCAGGCAGAGGCGGAGCAGAACCGCAGCCTCCGGGACCTCCAGGCTCTGCAGGGGAGGATCTCTTATCTGAGGAGCGCCGCCAAGACGTAGGATACAAACACACACACACACACACACACAGGAGCTGATTAGTGTGGTGTCTACAGGAAGAAGGACTGCAGTCCTGCTGAGAGCGCTGCCATTATGGAGGAGGTCACTGAGCTGGAGGAGCTGCTGAGGAAGGTCAGATTTGATCATCCTCTGATTATTGATTAGTTGATCCTCTGATTATTGGTTAGATGATCCTCTGATTATTAATCTGTTAACTTTAGTCTCACAGCAGCATCATTGTACATTTTCAAATCAGAATCCTGACGAAATTCTTAGTTTTTTATCTGAGGTCTGACTTTTGAATCCAACTTCTGAATTTAATCTCAGGATTAAGTTTTAAATCTTGGAATTGTGAGGTTTTGTTCTCTAAATTTCAACTTATTTTAGACATTAAAACTTTTTTAGATTTTAGAAATTGTAATCTGGATTGTGAGAATTTTTTTTTCATGTTCCTTTGATCACACAGAGTGATCAATAAGGCTCAGTCAAAGAGTCAGAGCTCTGTGAATTCTTGTTGTTTTTATTCGGTTTATTCATATTCACATTTAATTTAGCTCTTTTTATTTTAATTTAATTAGATTTTACATTATTTTATTTTTATTCTATTGTTTTCTATTTCATTCCATTATTTTGTTTGTATTATTTTATTTTTAGTATTTACTTTATTTTGTTTAATTAATTTGGTTTATTCAAATTTTCTAAATTGTATTTTGCTTGTTTTTATTTATATATTAATAGGCGAGCAGCGCGGCAGCGGCCCGGCAGCGCCTCCTGGAGGACGCTCACAGATTGCATCGCTTCCAGCAGCAGCTGAAGGAGCTGCAGCGCTGCAGGGCGTCGGCTAAGCAGCGCCTCCTGCAGGAGGAGGTGGGGAGTGACGTGAAGTCTGCGTTACTGCTGCTGCAGCAGCACCAGGAGCTGTGGGCGGAGCTACAGGAGGACCGAGGCAGGTAAACGTGTGAGGAAGGGACTTCGTTTAACAGTTTACTAAATCTGGTCTCTCACTCGTTTTTCAAAATAAAAGCCGTCTCAGGAACCTGATAATTATTGTCTATTCATGTGTTTGAGGAACAAAGGTCACGTGATCAATCTGACGCTGCTGTCTGATAGGCTGACAGAGCTCCAGGTGTTGGGGAAGTCTCTCGGTCAGTCGTCGGTGGGCAGAGTTGACGTCCTGCACGCGCTGGATGTTCTGACTGCTGATTGGTTGGAGCTGGAGGAGCTGTGGACAAAGAAGAAGAAGAGACTGGAGCAGAGGGTGGAGCTACAGAGGCTGAACCAGGAAGGAGAGCGGCTGGAGGCGGCGCTATCCGGACACCACGCCCGACTGAGGGTGGAGGACGTCGGGGTGAGACGTAGAGAATCAGAAACAGCCGTGGAGGAGGCGTGGTCTGAGATAATGGCGTGTGTGTGTGTGTATGCACCTCAGGACTCCGTGGAGGCCGTCTACAGTCTGCTGGGACGCCACGAGGAGATGGACGAAGTCCTGAAGGCGTTGGATCAGCGAGTGGATCAGTTCATCCAACGCAGTCGAGAACTCATCCAGCAGCGCCATGACGACGCCAAACTGTGAGTTAGTCAGAGTTAGTTAGATAGTAAATTAGTTACTCAGAGTTAGTCAGAGTTAGTGAGTTAGTCAGAGTTAGTTAATGAGTTAGAGTTAGTGAGTTAGTCAGAGTTAGTTAGTGAGTTAGTCAGAGTTAGATAGTAAATTAGTTACTCAGAGTTAGTCAGAGTTAGTGAGTTAGTCAGAGTTAGTTAGTGAGTTAGTCAGAGTTAGTTAGTGAGTTAGTCAGAGTTAGATAGTAAATTAGTTACTCAGAGTTAGTGAGTTAGTCAGAGTTAGTTAGTGAGTTAGTCAGAGTTAGTTAGTGAGTTACTGAGTTAGCCAGTAAGTTAGTCAGAGTTAGTGAGTTAGTTAGATGGTGAGTTAATCAGAGAGTTACTCAGAGTTAGTCAGAGAGTTAGTTAGTGACTTAGTCAGAGTTAGAGGGTTCATCAGAGTTAGTCAGTCAGAGAGTTACTGAGTCAGACTACCAGTCCATTAGTCTGTAAGTAGGAGTCAGTCATTGGGTCTGAAAAGCACTGTCATTTTTATTTATATTTATTTTTATTACAGTATTATAGTTTGATCTAATTACAGGTCATTAAATGTGTGTGTGTGTTTGCTGAGCAGAATCAAAGATCGCAGCAGGATCGTTGATAAAGCTCTGAGACGTCTGAAGGACAGCAGCGGGAAGAGGAAGACCATGCTGCTGCTCTCTAAGAAGTACCAGGTTAGATTCCCTGTGGGACTATACTCACCGTCATAGTGACAGCGGCAGGCCAACATCCTGTGTGTGCGTGTGTGTGTGTGTGTGTGTGTGTGTGTGTGTGTGTGTGTGTGTGTGTGTGTGTGTGTGTGTGTGTGTGTGTGTGTGTGTGTGTGTGTGTGTGTGTGTGTGTGTGTGTGTGTGTGTGTGTGTGTGTGTGTGTGTGTGTCTCAGGAGTTCCTGAGAGACGCTGACGAGCTGCTGCTGTGGATGGACGAGAAGTTTAAAGTAGCCGAGGATGAGTCGTACCGAGAACTCAAAAACATTCCACGTAAACTGAAGAAACACGAAGCTGCAGAGAGCGAGATGCAGGCCAACGAGGCTTGGCTGGAGAGCCTGGTGCAGGTACGAATGTCACCACTGCTGCTTAACGATTACAAATTATTTTTGACATTTTTATTGTTGATGAACATGTGTGTGTGCACAGCTGGGCAGGGACATGTTGGCTCAGGAGCACTTCAGCAGTCAGAGCATCAACAGGAAATGCAACCAGCTGAGCAGCCGCTGGATGCGTCTGAAGGAGAAGATGAACAACAGAGGAGAGAAGCTACGACAGGCCGAGAGACAGGAGAGACTGATGGAGCTGCTGCAGGTAGAACAGACACAGACAGACAGACAGACAGACACACACAGACACACACACACTCCGGCTGTTTCTCTGTAGGACTGTAAGCTAAAGATGGAGTCCATCCAGAGGAAGCTGAAAAACGCTGCTAAAGGTCACGACCTCCGCTCCAGCAGACAGCTGCTCAAAGTGAGAACGCACGCCACATGTTTCACACACTCCGTCACATGTTCTCACACAGCTGTGTGTGTGTGCAGGAGCATCAGACTCTGGAGCAGGAGGCCAAGGAGCTACAGGAGAACATCGCCTCCATCATCGGCCGATCCAAAGAACTCGCCTCACACCATTTCAACCCCCAGAGGATCGTCATGGAGACGGAAACCTACCTCCACCTGTGCGTGAGACGTTGGAGACGCACGCACGCACGCACACACACACACACACTATGGGGGGTGGATCGCTTCTAAATTTGTGCGACCTAGTCCAACAAACGTGCAAACAAACGCGTACCCTGCGTCTGCACGTCTGATCTATATTTTCCATTGACTTAGAATGGTTACACAGGCACAATGCACAAGTCACGTACGCATAATGTGCATATACATTAAAGTGAATACACACATACACCACACCTGGATGTGCACCTAACAAACATAATTATATCAGTCACACGTAGAAGCAGGTGTGGCGTGAGTGAAGATATAGCGATCAGGTGACCTTCACTATGTAGCACCATCTACGTGACATGTAAACACTTACAAAATATTAGGCGCTTACACGTGCAGGCGTGTACACGTGTGCAGGTATGTAAGTGTGTGTGTGAGTGTTGAGTGTATAACGGACCACCATTTAGTCCGGTTACAGTCTGTGTCACTACACCCATCCATAGAGTGGTAGTGACTGTAGTGTTACGCTCTGAGTCAGATCGTTGCTGTGATTGAACAGGATACAACACTCACACACACTGTACACATCTAATATTTAAGTGTTTAATTCAATTCAATTAAACTGTATTTATATAGCGCAAAATACAACAAAGTCATCTCAAAGTGCTGAACAAAATATAAAGTCCATAGTAAAAAAGAAGAAAGAACCCAACAAGATCCACATGGACAAGCATTTAGCGACAGTGGGAAGAAAAAACTCCCTCTTTTTTATAGGAAGAAATCTCCAGCGGAACCAGGTTCAGAGGTGGCAGCCATCCACTTCGACTGGTTGGGGTTAGTGAACAGAGGGACAAACAGTATAGGATAGAAGGATAGTCCATCCAAGTGTCCCAGATTAGTTGTGCCGTGAGCCATTGATCAGGAACCGGTATCTCCAGCATCAAGACACCCGAAACAGAAGGGCGGAGGGCGAGGAGAAGGCACAGACTACAAAAAAAAAAAATATATATATATATATATATATATATGGGGTGGATATCAGTGTAAATGGTGTGAAGCAGTGTGAACAGTATGATGGGTATGCAACAAGGAACAGAAGTAGGGGGTTGCCTACAACCTGGCACAACCGTGTCCCTGGACAAAACATCTCATTGCAGCCCATTAGAGCGATGTGTAGATGGTGGATCATGTTTGAATATAATGTTGGTTTTCTACTATATAATCTTAGTTCTTAGTTCCTATTTTTAGGTTTAGAGCTTTTTTCCTAGTGTTTAGGTTCACGCTATTATACGGTATATGCTTTAGCAAATAAGTAGGTTTTGAGTTTGCATTTAAAGGTACGTTTAGTGAAAATTAGGCAGGCAGGCACTCACTCACTCACTCACTCGCTCGCTCGCTCGCTCGCTCGCTCGCACGCACGCACGCACGCACGCACGCACGCACGCACGCACGCACGCACGCACGCACGCACGCACGCACACACACACACACACACACACACACCACTTTACCTGTGGTTGGTGTTTCACCTCAACTGGTCATCATTATAAGTGGTGACTCATCTGATTCTTTTGTTTGTCACAACACGACAAAAACACTTCAGATGAAGCTACGCATTCACTATTTACTACATCTGTCTTTAAAACCAGTCACAAGATGACATGATCACCAATAGGATCGTAACACCAACACCAGTAGCAAATAGAGCTCTGTGATCAAATATACTGTACAAAAGAAGAACAAAGGGACACACATTATGTGTGTGTGTGTGTGTGTGTGTGTGTAGCTCAGAGTCTCTCCTCAGGCTGTTGCAGCAGCGTCGGGCAGTACTGGAGTCCTCCGTGAATCTCTTCAGCTTTTATCACGACATTGATCTGGAGCTGAGCTGGATCTCTGACCACGCCCCCGTTTCTACGGTGACGGGGTTTGACCGATCTCTGGACGGAGCCATGAGCCTGATGCAGAAACATAAAGTAACATTGTCATTATATACCAGTCAGAAACATGAGTTATGAATGTGTGGTGTGTTGTTTTCATTCTTTAATACTCTGTGTGTGTTCAGGAGCTTCAGGCAGAACTAAACGCTCACAGAAAGCACTTAAACCTGATCCTGGAGAAGGGGCGGAGCCTGGCCAAGTCCAGCAAAGCCGACGGAGCTGAAGTCACACGCAGGTTGTTCCTTATTGGTTCTCATCCCCTTGGAGTTCTCTGTTTTCTCTCTGTTCTAACGTGCTGTGTCCTGTTGTCCTCCAGCTGTGGTCACCTGACTGCAGAGTGGGAGGAGCTTGAGGAGGCGTGTAGCAGGAGAGCGGCTCACCTGCACAAAGCCGTCACTAGAGAGCAGGTGAGTCACTGAATCAGCCTAAACCTCTGACTCCTCCCACTCCTCTGTGAGTGTGTGACATCGTCTAACGCTCTGACCTCTGACCTCCAGCTGCTGTTGGACTGTTCAGAGCTGGAGTCCAGACTTATGGAGATGCTCAGAGTTCTAAACACTGACGATTACGGAAAAGATCAGACGGCAACGCAGAGTTTGATCACCAGACATCAGGTACAGACATTAGCTACACACGTTAGTTACAGACATTAGCTGCAGACATTAGCTAGAGACGTTAGCTGTAGGCATTAGCTTCAGACATTAGCTACAGATAGAGAAAACAGTAGCTAGAGAGAGAGAAAACATTAGCTACATACGTTAGCTACAGATGTTAGCTACAGATGTTAGCTACAAACATTAGCAACAGACATTAGCAACAGACATTGGCTACAGATGTTAGCTGCAGATATTAGCTGCAGACATTAGCTATAGACGTTAGCTACAGACATCAGCTGCAGACATTAGCTACAGCTGACAGCTACAGACATTAGCTACAGACAGAGAAAATAGTTAGCTACAGGCATTAGCTACAGACAGAGAAAACATTAGCTACAGACAGACTGACTCCTTTGCAGGTGTGTGAGGCTCAGGTGGAGCTGTTGCAGATGGAGGTGGAGGACGTTGGGGTTCAGATGGAGAAGGCGGAGCAAAGTCTGAGTCTGCAGGAGCTGCGCAGACCTTTAGCTCAGCTGCAGAGTGTCAATCAGCAGCTGCAGCACAGCGCCACCCTCAGGTTGACCCCAGCATTACAACACACACACACACACACACACACACACACACACGCAGACTCAGTGAGGATGATGATGGTCATGGTTTGTTTATGGTTGTTTTATCAGAGGTCAAAAGTTAAAGGAGACCCTGGTACTCCATCAGTGCAGCAGTGAATTCCGGGAAGTTTGTGAGTGGATCAACGACCAGAGAGAGACTGTGGAGGCTCAGACTCAGGGAGGAGACGTCCAGCACTGCAGGGTTTGTCCTTCATTCTCATCCTCCTCCTCTGTTCTGCCTCAGTCTGATGAGGTGTGTGTGCGTGTGTGTGTGTGTATGTCCAGCTGCTCCGTGAGAACTCTGAGTCTTTCTTGAAGCATCTTGAGGTCGGTGAGGAGCGCGTACAGAGCTGCTGTGACTCAGCATCTGTTCTGCTCCGTGACAAGCACCCTCAGAGGTCAAAGGTCAGGGCGATGCTGCAGGAGCTCAGGTAGCTTCCCTCACAGGAAACACTTCCTCTCTGCTGGCCACGCCCACTGAAGCTCTGTATGTGTGCAGTGCATGCTGGGAGGAGCTAAAGGACGCTGCGGAGCAGCGACACCGTCAGCTGCAAAGAGACGAGGAGACTCACAGAGTCCTGCAGGAGCTTAAAGACTCTCTGAGCCTCTTACAGGTCTGTGACCTTCAAAATAAAACTTCTACAAGTCTGTGACCTTCAAAATAAAACTCCTTCAGGTGTGCAGTAGTAATGTGTCGTGTCTGTAGGAGCGACAGAAGAGCGTTCCTGACGACGTGGCAAAAGATTTACAAGGAGTGACATCACAGATGAGGAAACACGAGGCTTTGCTTAACGAGCTCGCCATCACAGAGCAGCAGGTCAGAGCATCATCGCACAATCTACGACAGACGCACAATCTACGACAGACACCCAAACATCCCAATCTCACCGTCTACAGCTTCAGGATCAGCTCGATGCCGTTGACTCCTTCCTAGACTCCGCCTCCCTGCACTTAAAGCCCCGCTTCCAGGAAGTGCAGCAGAAGGTGGTGGAGCAGTGGGAGCAACTGAGGTTGCTGACTGAGGAGAGGGGGGAGGAGCTTAAAGCAGCCAATCGACGCTGCTTTTTCTTAAATGCGGTGAGACGACAAAAGATAAACAAATTACAACTTTAAATTATTTTGAAATCCGTTTTTTGCTAAAAATTATTTGTTTAAATTTTAATGCTTTCAAGGCTTTTATTTTGAAAATTTACTTTTCATCTAAAAATGAATTTATTTTTTAATTAAGTGTTTAATTTAGAAAATATTTTTGTATTATTTATAAAATTTGTAAGATTTATTTTGAAACAGGCAGCTTTTTTTTTTAAATTATTTTTACCAAGGAATTGGGTTTTATTTTGAAAGGATTTTTTAACTAGCTTTTGTTAAGAGACTCCACATTCACACATGCCACTGTTTTGTCCTGATTCCTCCAGGTGCATCACTTCCTGTCCGGGTGCGGTCAGCTGAGCGTTGCCATGGCAACAGAGGAAAGCATCCGCAGCGTGGCCGCCGCCCAACTTCAGCTGGATCAGCACCAGCAGCTCCGCGCCACTATGGAGGCCAAGGAGGAGGAGTACCTGCAAGTTCAGCAGCTAGGGGCGGAGCTTCAGGGTCGGGAGGTAAGTGTGGGCGGAGCTACAGAGGGAAAGGTGAGCGTGTGTTAGTAGTTAGTGTCTCCTGTGGCAGGTTTCTGATAAACTGGAGTCGGTGCGCTCAAACTGGGAGGAAGTGAAGCAGCAGTGGAACAGGAAATGGAAGTGGTTAGAGGAAGTTCACCTGGAGCAGGTTTTCTACAGGGACGTCAACGCCGTGGACAAGACGTGCAGCTCCCAGGAGGTAGGTGTGTGTGTGTGTGTGTGTGTGTGTGTGTGTGTGTGTGTGTGTGTGTGTGTGTGTGTGTGTGTGTGTGTGTGTGTGTTCATCATGCTGTGTGCATGTGTGTGTGTGTGTGTGTGTGTGTGTGTGTGTGTGTGTCTACAGATCGTGTTGCAGAGCGGCATTCTGGGAAACACGCCGGAGGAGGTGGAGGCTTTGATCAAACGTCACGAGGCCTTTGAAAAGTTGTTGAGCTCTCAGGAGGAGAAAGTGTGCATTTTTTCTCAAATTTTGAAAATCCTGTATTAAGTAATATAAGAATTAGCTCTGATTTGCTTTGATTGATCAATAAAAGTAATTTTATTAATATTATATCATCGTTGTTTGAGTAGAAGTATTTTGACTGATTGTATCTGGTGCAGATGGTCACTGTGACGCAGCTCGCTGAGCGTCTGCAGAGTGGGCGTGTTCAGAGTCGACTCAGAGCTGTCGTCCAGAGACGTGATTGGATCAGAGAGCTGTGGGTCAAACGCAAGGAGGAGCTTCATCTGTCCAGGCTGCTGTGTGTCTTCAGACAGGATGTCTCCGAGGTAAACACACACTTCCTGCTTCACAATTTTCAAAATAAAAGCCTTATTTTATCAAAGATTAGAACCAAAGATTGTGAATAATGATGATGATGATGCAGGCGGAGGGCTGGGTGTCTGAGAGGATGCAGAAGTTGTCTGATGATGGGAAGTGTGAGCTCAGTGACCTTCAGCTGAAGGTCAAACTGCTGCAGAAACATCAGAGCTTTGAGGCTGAGATCCAGGCTCACAGCGCCACCATCAGCTCAGTGCTGGAGGTACAGCTCTCACACACACACACACACACACACACACACACACACACACACACACACACACACACACACACACACACACACACACACACTCACACTCAACTGGTGGTCATATTATCTTAAGACTGGTTTCCAATGAAGAAGTGACTCAGATTAATTTGCTTTCAATGCTGCGTGTGCTTTTGTTGCAGGCAGGAGCAGATCTGGTGTCTCTGCGTCATCCTCAGTGGAAGGAGGTGAAGAAGAGCTCCGCCTCCCTGGAGCTGCACTGGACCAGGCTGAAGGAGGCGGTGGACGCTCGGGGGAAGGCTTTAGAGGACAATCGAGACTTCTTGGAGTTCCTGCAGAAGGTGGAGGAGGTGGAGGCCTGGATCAGAAACAAGGTGAGTCTGGATCATGAGCAGCACGTGGCTCCCCGTCTGCTCTGTGGGGCTCCGTGGAAACGTGATCCAACAGCTGCTGACCTCTGACCTCTATGTGTTCAGGAGGTGATGATAAACGTGGGCGACGTGGGGAAGGACTACGAGCACGGAGCTCAGCTGCTGAAGAAGTTGTCAGAGTTCAGAGGAAGTGGCGACACGGTGAGTTAAGGTTACACACGTGGTAAACAACAGCTACACACACACACATAGAGGAAACACCACAAAGCTTTCACAGAGAAAGAAGTGAATGAGCTAGAGAAGGAACACACAGTATCTTTTGGTGCATCACTTCAGTCGGTCCTCATTATACCTGGTGACTCTTTAATGCTGTCACTTAGTGTTTCCATCACAACACATACAAACCACAGCTTACACTTTTTATTACATCAATCACAAGATAACACAATTACCATCTGAATCTCAACACCAACTGGTGCAGGTGCTCAATGTGCCAGATGCTAATCACCAGATAACATAATTACCAGTTGAACTGTAACACCAAGTGGAAAACATGAGATGAGGAAAGCCTGGATTAGGTAAATCAGGATGATTGAAACACACAAAAGGACAATATATATACCAGTAACAGAACAGAGAACAAAGATGGTGGATGTTTGCATTGATCAGGTGACTGTGGACGACGCCCACATCACTGCCATCAACAAATGGGCGGAGCTTCTGGAGAACAGACGAAGCAGTGAGGAGCTGCTGGTGGTCTCACAGAGACGAAGGCAGCTCAACCACAGGTCACATGATAGCATCAGCACTAACCAGGTGCTAACTGGGGGCGGGGCTAACCCAGCTACATGTGCTCCTTCTTGTAGGTGGAGCAGGTTCCATGGAGACCTGAGCAGCTACAGGAAGAAGCTGGAGGAAGCTTTGGAGACGCACGCCGTGATCCGAGAGCTGGAGGAGGTCAGAGATCGAGCCCACGAGAAGGTGCTAGTCTTCTTTTAGCTTAGCGTGTTAGCATCTCCACATGCTAACCCTCGTTAACCTTGTGTGTGTCTCAGATGCTGCTGCTGCAGGACCAGGACTGTGGATGTGACGTGGACAGCGTGGAAAACTTGATCGCTCGCCACGAGAAGATGGAGAAGGAGGCGGGAGTGATCGAGGAAAGAGCCACGGTTAGAGCAACCAATCAATCACTGATACTAAACTAATCAGATCAATAACAGGATCAATTAATAAATACATCCTTGTTCACCTCTTCTACCCCAGCCACATCTCTGAAAATCACATACCCATAACTAATAAAGTTTTTCTAAGTTTCTACATGACCTACATGGCAATTTTTTGTTCAGATTGAAGTGGGACCCTTAGTGGTTACAGTTGATGTGACATTTTGGAAATATATGATACTGAGTGATAAGAAATCATGTTTTAAATTCAGAAATCTGTAGTCTGCCTAAAAAAACTAGAAATTTACATCAAATATGAAGCCAATTCTCAGTAGGGAAGGCTATAAAAGCAGAAATAATTGAACTAATGTTTGGACATCAACTGCAGCAAGTTTGATGATAATAATAAATAATAGGCCCAAGATACACATTTTTGTACAAAAAAGTTCAAGTGGAAGCCAACTTTGCCACAACTGTGCCAAAGTTTTCCACCAATTTGTAACTGTAATATGTCAGTCAAATTGATTCCTTTCATTATTAGTGTGTTTTTTAGCCAGTAGTTAACGGCTGTCAGTGAGGGGGCGGAGCTTCTCCTGTTGACAGGAAGTGTTCATCACTGAGTTTTACCAATGAACGTAGCGGCTCGTCAGAGGGACGCTGTGATTGATTAGCTTTGACGACATGTCTCCTCCTCCTCTTTCTCAGCGTCTGGACGAGGAGGCGTGTCTCCTCCTGAGGGTCGACTCTGTGCTGAGTCAGAAGATGAAGAAGA
Organism: Gouania willdenowi; assembly: GCF_900634775.1. Classification (NCBI taxonomy): domain Eukaryota; kingdom Metazoa; phylum Chordata; class Actinopteri; order Blenniiformes; family Gobiesocidae; genus Gouania; species Gouania willdenowi. Next base: position 32,294,420 of record NC_041065.1, read on the forward strand.
AGCAGAGAGACGTTCAGACAGCTCTGAAGACCCTGAGCTCAGAAACCAAACTCAGGTCAGACGTCCTGATAGCGTTAGCATAGCCTGCTACAGCGTTAGCATAGCCTGCTACAGCATTAGCATATTATGCTACACGTTAATCAAGAATTAGTTATTATTATTAGCGTGTGTTGTTGTGTGTGTGTAAACAGGAAGCAGCGTCTGGACGAGGCTCACCAGCTCCAGCTGTTTAAGGCCAACCAGCGCCTCCTGCTGGACTGGAGCCTCAAACACAGCTCAGACATGAAGGAGAAGCTGGTGCCAAATAACAGAGCTGATGCTGAGAGGCTCCTTAGAGAGCACCAGGACCACAAGGTCAGCACTCACTAGAGGTCAGGAGTCATGGTTAATGGTTGAGTGGTTGGTTAATGGTTGACTGGTTGAGTCATTGCTAAGTGGCTGAGTGGTTGCTTAATGGTTCAGTGATTGGTTAATAGTTAGTTTATTGGTTAAGTGGTTGGGTAACGGTTGATTGAGTGGTTGGCTAATTGTTGGTTAATGGTTGACTGGTTGGTTAATGGGTTTTTTTTATTGGTTGAGTGGTTGGTTAATTGTTGGTTAATGGTTGACTGGTTGGTTTATTGGTTGAGTTGTTGGTTAATGGTTGGTTTATTGGTTGAGTTGTTGGTTAATGGTTGGTTTATTAGTTGAGTAGTTGGTTATTGGTTGGTTTATGGTTGGTTAATAGTTGGTTGGGTAGTTGGTTAATGGTTGGTTGAGTAGTTGGATAATTAGTTGGTTGAGTGGTTGTTTAATGGTTGGTTGAGTAGTTGGTTAACTGCTTGATTGACAGATTGTTTCTTTATCCTTTGCTTCTCCTCCTGGTCCTCCTCCTGGTCCCTGTGGTCCTGCTCTCACAGACAGAGATGGATGCTCGGGCTGACAGGGTCTCCTCGGTCTCAGACTTCGGCCGGGCTCTGATCCGGGCGGGTCACGGCTGTACGTCTGACATCCAGGACGCTCTGAGGCAGCTGGAGGGGGCTCAGGGTGAGCTGGAGCGGGCGTGGAAGGAGCGACACTCCCTCCTGGAGCAGAGTCTCTCCCTCCAGGTGTTCCTGGGCTCACTGGAGCACAACGAGAGCTGGATGATCCAGAGCGAGGCCTTCCTGTCTAACCACAACCTAGGAGTAAACACACACACATATGCACACACACACATATGCACACATCCATGCCCATTGTGTGGGAATGTTCTCATGAGAATATTGTTGGGGTAATTGGAGGGTTAAATGGAGGTGTGTGTGTGTGTGTGTGTCCTCAGAGCTCGGTGACGGATGTCCAAGGTCTGCTGAGGAAGCAGATCCAGTTTCAGGAGTCACTGGAATCTAAAGAGAACCAGTTAGAGCAGAACACCATACTGGGAGAGGCTCTGATCAACCAGCAGCACTACGAGGCCCGGATCATCAAAGCCCAGATCAGAGCGCTCACAGACAGGTAACACACACACACGCACGAATGCACGCACACACATACACACACACACACACACACACACACACACACACACACACACACACACACACACACACACACACACACACACACACACACCGGTACAGGTGACACAGAGGAGACTTTAACCCTGTGTGCGTGTGCGTGTGCGTGTGTGCAGACACCATAAGCTGTTACAGCAGAGTCGGGATCGTCATGCTGCTCTGGAACGTTCTCTGCAGCTTCAGCAGTTTTTATCCAGCAGTTACATGGTAACACACACAAACACACACAAACACGCACACACATGGGCCAAGGTGTGTGTAGTCAGTTGTGTGTGTCCCATATGCAGGTGTGTGTGTGGCTGAATGAGCGTAATGCTGTGGCGTTGGATGAGAACTGGAGGGAATCAACCAACCTTCAGGCCAAACTTCTCAAACATCAGAGCTTCGAGGCTGAAGTCCTCGCTAACCGCTACCGGCTGGACGCCCTGAGCAAGGTCAGCACGTGGTCTGAGAGCACTGGCGGTGTATCACTTTGACTGGTCAACATTGTAACTGGTGACTCACTAATATAAACCAAAACAAACAAAAGACACAATTCAGATGAAGTCATTTACAGCTTTCACTACATTTGACTTTAGAATCAGTCTCAGAATAACATGATCACCAGTCGAACCTTAACACCAACTGAAAAGAAAACTCACAGAAACCAGTCACAAGTTAACTTGATCACAAATTGAACCGAAACACCATCACCACCAACAAGCACTACACAATGCATCAGAAACCGGTCAGATAATAACATGCTGACCAGTTTAACCATAACGCTATTTGGGACAAATGCTCAACATGTGAGAAACTTCAGGAAATAAACCGATCACCTGATTGTTCTTAACATTACGTGATCATGCAAACATGTTTTAAGCGCGACCGTGGCTCGGTGGTAGAGTGGGATGTCCAATAACCGAAGGGTTGGGGGTTTGAATCCCGCTCTAGCCAAGTCATTGTCGTTGTGTCCTTGGGCAAGGCACTTTACCCACATTGCCTGGTATGAATGTGGTGTGTGAGTGAGTGTTGGTGGTGGTCGAAGGAGCCGATGGCGCACTATGGTAGCCTCGCCTCTGTCAGTCAGCTGTGGCTACAATAGTAGCTTACCACCACTGTGTGGGGAGTGAAAGAATGATACACATCAATGTAAAGCACTTTGAGTGTCTATGATAAAGGGCTATATAAAATCCAGTGCATTATTATTAAGGAGGCGGAGCAGCTGCTGGAAGGGGCAGAGCTAAAGCTGCTGCAGAGGGCGGAGCTAAAGCTGAAGGTGGAGCCTCGGCTCAGAGAGGTGATGAACAGCTGGGACGATCTCATGAAGAACAGTAGGGAGAAGAAGAGCCGTCTGCAGGAGGCGCTACAGGTGACTTCCTGTGTGTGTGTGTGCGCATGTGTGTGTGTGTGACTGACTGACTTTCTTTCTGTGTGTGTTGTCCAGGCACTGCAGCTCCAGCGCTCTCTGGAGGAGGTGGAGCAGAATGTGGGGGAGGTGGAGACTCAGCTAACCAATCAGGAGTGTGGACGAGACCTGCAGGAGGTGTGTGTGCTGATGAAGGAGCTCCAGGTCCTGGAGGAGGAGGTGGACAACCAAAGAGACCGGATCCAGGTAGAGGATGGAGACACACATTTCCTCTGTTTGCTCCATCAATAGAAACACTAGTGGGTCATTCCATCATTTCACAAACGTTCCACGCACTTCAGTCTAAAAAAGGTCTGAATTTTTTACAAAGTAATCCATAATAATTCAATTTTCACACTGTAAATATTTAGTTTGACTGATCAACACTTTTTGAGATATGGACAATTTAGTGAGGGGGGTTTGTGTCCTTATTTTTCTTCCATTTTCAACTATTAATATCTCAGGAACTCCAGCACATAGTAAAGGTAAATGTGGTATAGTAAGTTTGGGCCTTCAGTAAACTACTTAGCATATGTCTCAGCTCCCTGTAATGTGATCAGCTTGGATCTATGAACATAGACTGTTCACATCACTAATGATTAGTCACATATATGCATTGGTTCTTGGGTGACACGCTCTGGAAATATTAAAAAAATATACTTTTTTAAACTATTTGTAATGTAATAATGTAAGAACAAATCTGATCTGTTTTAATTTATAGTATAAAGGTTACTCTTAATTGGGATATAAAACTATTTTTCTTTATGCAAGTTTTTCATTTTTATCTTGGACCCAAACTTTGGGTTATTTCTCCACTCACTAATTTTGAAATTCTTTTCCATGAGGCCATTGTAGCTCGGATCTGTCTAATAATAATTTATTATATTATATAGGTTTGAGTTCCGTCCGTGCGTCCGTATGTCCAAGTTAAAGGGGACAGCTTTTCTCTCAGAAACTGTTTCAGATAGTTAGTAATTTTATGTTATTTTTTTCTTATGTATACATTTAAGTTCTTAGATTTAGGACATTTAGGAAAAAGGTGTGTGTGTGTGTGTGTGTGTGTGTGTGTGTGTGTGTGTTTGATGGAGGCTCTGATGGAGATGGCGAGGAAGCTCCACTCAGAGGGTAACTTCCTGTCTGAGGAGATTCAGGCTCGTGTGTCTGAGGTGGTGACCAGGTGAGCCCCCCCCCTCGTCCCCCCACAGACAGCACACCATCAGAACCGTGACAGTCCACCTCCTCCACGTCCTGTGTCAGGTACAACGCCCTGGCCCCGCCCCTGCAGAGCCGTCGGGACACGCTGGAGAACTTCCAGGTTCTCTTTGAGTTCTACAGAGACGTCCAGGAGGAGGAGGACACGCTGAGGGACAAGATGGCCTCCATCATCACCATGGAGACAGGACACACAGAGAGGAGCAGCCAGCAGCTATTACACATACACCAGGTAACACACACACACACACACGCACACACACACTACACTCTGCTCATTGTGTGTGTGTGTGTGTGTTTTCAGGCTGTAATGCAGGAGATCTCAGGTCGTGCCCCATTGGTCCAAGCAGTGCAGGAGGCGGGACAAAGACTGGTGGGAAACAGACACATCACTGCCCCCTGCTGTCAGAAGGATGAACTTCAGCTCCTTCAAAATAAAAGCACAGGATCATTTTTAACTGAATCCAGGCTTAATCTGAGCCTTTTTTGTCTGTTTTCAGGTCAAAGGTCGTCACTTTGCATCTGAAGACATCAGGAAGCGTCTGCAGCAGTTGCAGGTTCTCCACCAGGAGCTCTTGATGGAGGCAGAGAGGAGGAAGAAGCTCCTGCAGGAGGCTCAGAGCATCCACTCCTTCCTGTCAGAGGTTCATATTTAGAGATGGGTTGTATTCATCCAAACAAGGGGATGGAAAAGGAAACCAAGAAGTTTTCCTCCTCTGGGCTGGTCTGAACATTCAGCGTGTGTGTGTGTATTTCTGTGTGTGTGTGTGTGAGTGCAGGTGGCGGAGCTGCAGCGGTGGGCGGAGCAGCGTCAGGCCGCGCTGGAGTCCCCTGACGTGGGGCGGAGTCAGGAGGTGACGGAGGCTCTGCTGAGGAGGATTAACTGTTTGGAGGCAGAGCTACAGAGTCAGAGGACGAAGGTGGAGCGTCTGCAGGAGGGTGGAGCCTCTCTGCTGCTGCTCCAACACCCCGACAGGTGCCGCGTTAACGAGCATTAACACAGGAAATAACCAAGGCTATTTGTTGTTGTTTTGTTTGTTTTTGAAGTCATTTTTGTGTATTTTTTTCTGATCTTTTGGTTAATTTTGTGTATTTCTGTGTTTTTGTGTTATTTTTCTTGTATTTCTCTGTATTTTTTGGGAATTTGGTATGTTTTTGAGTCATTTTGTGTACTTTGTAAATAACACTCTTTTATTTTTGTGTATTTCTAGTTGCCTTACCTGTTTGGTTTTATTTTGGGAGTTTGTGTTTTTTTGTGTCATTTTGGGAATTTTTGTTTATATTATATTTTTAATTTTATATTTATATTTATATTTATATAAAGTCATTTTTGTTTGTTCAATTTTGGGGTTGCACAAGATTTTAATGTTTAATGATGTATTAAACGTGTATATGTTGTGAATTTGTGCGTCTCAGCATGCTGGTGGCGTCCCCGCTGCACTCCATGGTGGAAACGTTCACGGCGCTGCTTGGCCTGTTGGAGCGCCGACGCTCCGCCCTGCAGAAGCAGCTCCGCCTCTTCTCCTTCCACAGGGAAGCGAAAGAACTACAAACATGGCTGACCTCCAGGAAAAAGGAGGCGGAGTCAGAGGACTGCGGGCAGGACCTGGAGGATGTGGACGTCCTGCAGGAGAAGCTGAAGCTCCTGGTATCAGAGGTTTCTGGTTCTGCTCGTGGTCATCTGATCTCAGTGCAGACGCTGAGTCGAGAGTTTGAAGAGGACCAGGATGTGACCCGAATGTGGGAGGAGCTAGAGACCAGCATCAGGACCAGAGAGCAGGTTAGAGGCACATGGAGTAGCACCAGGAGCAGGATCACACATGATGTTGTTGTTGTTGTTGTAGAGGCTTCAGTCCGCAAGGAAGGTCCATCAGTTCAACCACGATGTGGACGAGCTCATGTCCTGGATCTCTGAGAAGGAGACGGCGCTGGACTCTGGAAACCAGGACCTGCAGTCCATCAGTACGCTGCTGGTACAGCACCAGGCTCTAGAGGTAGGTCACATGATAGGAAGTCACATGATCACTCATTTAAGGATCTTTAGCCTGAGAGGAGGAAGAGTCCAAGGCTGTGTTCGAAATTTAATTTTAACGTACTATTCACTACAAACTCAATGAGTATATACTGTCTACTATCCACTATAAGTATGATTAGGATGATGAGCGTTCCCGCTGAAATATACTTCCACATTTCCCAAGATGCATTTGGAACCTACAAGGACTAAAACCTGAATTACACTGAGGCTAAATATCTCTGTTGATTCTCTACCTTTACTTTGAAAGTTCTTAAAACATTTGAAGTGAGAAAGTGACCAAGTAGAATATCAACATGTGCTCATCAAAATGTCCCCATATAGTTTACATCCTGGTATTTCTCACCTACTCAAACTTTTTATGCTATCTAATGTGAACGCACTACATACTCATTTAGAAGTCACACTTAGTATGAGTAGTACGTTAGTATGAATAGTACATTAGTATAAGTAGTATGTTAGGCTGACTAGTACATTAGTATGTGTAGTACGTTAGTATGTGTAGTACGTTAGTATGTGTAGTACGTTAGTATGTGTAGTACGTTAGTATAGTAGCTTTAACTCCTCGCCCAAGTAGTGTTGGAGGAGGTCACCTGACCTCCTTTATCCTCCTCAGGCGGAGCTGGCTCTGATCGCAGAGGAGGTGAGGAGGAGCGTGGAGGAAGGTGGAGCTCTGAGCCGATGGCTTCCTGTGACCCAGTCCTCCTCCATGACCCGGTCCTCCTCTGTAACCCGGTCCTCCTCCATGACCCGGTCCTCCTCCATGACCCGGTCCTCCTCTGTGACCCGGTCCTGCGCGGTGAACTCGTCCTCAGTGACCCGGCGTGTGGAAGACCTGCGGTGCTGCTGGGACCGGGTCCAGGAGAAGGCATCCTCTCGGCGGGTCCAGCTGGACGGGATTCAGGAGGTCCAGAGATACTTGAGCCGCTGCTCTGAGGTCAGGTGGGTGTGTCCTCACAGAACCACGCATCCACTCATCTCTCATCTGAGAGCTGAGGGCCTACTTTATGTCTCAGCTCCTGGTGGAAGGAGACGCTCTCTGTGCTCCGCGGTGAGGCCAGAGGACCAGAGCGCGGAGGAGTGGACCCGGAGCAGCTGCTGAAGAAACATCAGGAGCTGCGTCAGCAGGTGGACCGGCACCTCCTCAGATCGCAGAGCGCCAGGGAGGAGGGGCGGAGACAGATGGAGGGGCGGAGCCTCATGTGGGCGGAGGTACACAGATCAGTGAGGACGTACCAGGCTCCTCCTCCTTTTCTGATTCCACCCTCTCCTCCCTCAGGTGGAGGCGCAGGTCCAGGAGCTGCAGGAGCTGGAGCAGCAGGTGGAGCAGGTCTGGGAGGAAGTTCAGGTCCTGTATGAGGAGGAGGCAGAGCTATCTGTGCTGAGGAGGGAGTTGGAGCAGGCGGAGCGCTGGCTCTGTTCCTACGAGAGCGCCCTCATGGCGGAGGAGTATGGGGTGAGAGAGATGCTTTTTATTAGCCCCACCCCCTTTACTCTTTGACCTCACTGACCCAGGAAACAATAGTAACTAAACATGGTTTCATGGTTCGCTACATGTTAGCTTAGCTACATGCTAAGCTAACATGTAGCGACGCTGGCGGGGCAAGGTCAAAGGGTAAAGGGGCAGAACTTCTCTCCTCCTATAGGACTCAGTGTCTGATGTCCTGGAGTTGCTGAAGACGCAGGAGGACGTGGAGACAATGATTCAGGCTCAAAGCCAGAGGTTCATGGAGCTGCAGGAGAAACGGACCAAGGTAGACCTCACATACCTCCACTGGTGGACCAGGTGACCTCTGACCTCTGGTTCATCTGGTTCTCCTCCTCAGATGGAGCAGCGTGTTGGTTCTCATGGAGTCAGAAGGGGTTCTTCTCTAAGGACTCAGCGTTCGTCCTCTGACCTTCAGCTCCGACTCAGACCTTCTAAACAAGTGTCGTCCTCCATAGCCCCTCCTCCCCCTACTCCTCCTTGTCCTTGTCCTTCTTCTTCTTCCAGTCCTAGAACCAGGTCCACTGAGAGAAGATACTTCAGCCTTACTGCAAATCCTCTCCCTTCTTCTCCCCTTAAACCTCCTCCTGGTTCCACTCTTGGTTCTCCTGCTGGTTCTCCTCCTGGTTCTCCTTCTGGTTTTTCTGCTAGTTCTCCGGCTGGTTCTCCTCCTGGTTCTCCTGCTGGTTCCCTTGCTGGTTCTCCTGCTGGTTCTCCTCCTGATTCATCCCCTGGTTCTCCTCCTGGTTCCTCTCCTGGTTCTCCTGCTGGTTCTCCTCCTGGTTCTCCTCCTGGTTCTCCTCCTGGTTCTCCTCCTGGTTCCTATGTCAGACCTCCTCTCGCCCCCAAACCCAACCCCTCGTCCATTTCTTCTGACCCTCCAATCAAACTACAGGATGTTGCTTCTGCCTCTGAGTCACTCTCTCTGATTGGCCTGCTCCCGGCTCCTCCAGAGAAAGAGGCAGAGCCTGAGCCTTGTCCCACTCCAATCACAGAGCAGGACGCCCTGTCACATGACCCTCTGGAGGTAAACGTGATTTGATTCAGTGTTTTGTTCTTCTTCTCACCTTCACCTGTTCTCTTGTCAGGTGACCAGCGAGCGGCCAATCAGAATGCAGGGAACTCTGGAGATCAAAGTGAAGCAAGGCGGGAACAAGGTTAATTTTCCAGTTCTTCATTTTAGAAACTATGGTCACAGTTTGGATACAGGAAGTAAATATAGTTTTACTCTGAAAGCACACGTCACTGCTGTCACAAGTCTGGGAACTTTAGTTCAAATAACAAACATTAATTTTAGGGCTGGAACTTTATCGCGTTAATAAAATTTTTTTTTTTTTTCACTCCAAAGAGTTTGGAACCTTTATCATTTCACAAGTTCCCTGTATACTCATAATACTGATGCACAGACCACGCAAGAAAAGGAGAACCTGAGGAGAAGTTGTTTTGTGGGCATTAATTTTATTTTAAATAAAAACACTGAATGGAAAACTAAAGCCATGTTGTGTGAAAATTGTTAGAGAAAGAGTTTGTGGATCAGTGGAGCTGTGCTAGCCTCAGCTAGCACCTCAATGCTAAACATGTAGCAGCTAGCACCTCAATGCTAGACATGTAGCAGCTAGCACCTCAATGCTAGACATGTAGAAGCTAGCACCTCAATGCTAAACATGTAGCAGCTAGCACCTCAATGCTAAACATGTAGCAGCTAGCACCTCAATGCTAAACATGTAGCAGCTAGCACCTCAATGCTAGACATGTAGAAGCTAGCACCTCAATGCTAAACATGTAGCAGCTAGCACCTCAATGCTAAACATGTAGCAGCTAGCACCTCAATGCTAACATGTAGCAGCTAGCAGGGACAATGGTCCTAGTGGAGCAGACAGTGTCTCCAATCCACACTGACACTCAGACAGGGTTCAGAACCAAAATGAATAAATCCATGAGTGACAAATGAACAAAGTCAGTGATAAATGATTGTAGTGACAGTCGACCACTCTGTGGTGGGCGGGGCTAGAAGCGCTGCTACAGATAGCATCGTCTGACCCAACTTATCAACTGCTATGTAGAAAAACTATTTCAGCTTCATCATTTGCTTTATTTCATTATTTCCACAGATATAAATATTTTACACTGTTCAGTTTATACTTCACTGGAATGTTCTGGACTAAGTGATGTTTTTTATTTTAATATAAAAATACATTTGTTTTAGAATGTTTACTAAAAATTGAGAAAAGCATGAATATATCTTAGTTAAATGCAAGTTAGTGCTTTGTGAACAATGCAATCATAATATTCTTTAGTCATAATACACATTATGTTTGCACTCAGTGATAGAAATAATAAACATTATGATCATTTATTGTTTTCATTGATTCAGTCATAAACCAACATACATTTAAACTGGACATTCATTTAGATTAATTAATTACAAAGTCTCTATTTGATTAAAAAAAAAATTAATTGAGTCCCTTCTCTAATTAATATGAATAATCAGCTCTGATTGGACGGTGTGTGATAAAGTCCTCTGTGATGTTTCAGGATCACTGGGAGGAAGTGTTCGCTGTGTTAGAAGAAGAAACTCTGAGTCTGTTTACAGACAGAGAAGCTGCTACACAGGTACACACACACACACACACACACACACATCCGTTTACTCTGACATTAAACTGCTTCTCTACTTGTTCTAACCTCCTCTGGGAAAAGAGATCATTACCTGTAGAAGAAGGATCCATGTTTCAATTGATTAGTTCATGTTTGTTTGTTAGCTAACGTGCTAAGCTAATTTATTGTGTGTGTGTGTGTGTGTGTGTGTGTGTGTGTGTGTGTGCGCAGAGGAGCTGTCGCTGGCCTCCAATCAGCACAGAGGGATCACTGTGTAGAGAGAGCGCCCTCTACAGGAGGAAGGAGCACACTTTTAGACTGATGTGAGAGCGCAACACAACAAACACATGTATTTAAATACATAAACAGAACAGAACATTGCATCTTAAATCATGACTGATTGTGGATATTTCACACTGGGTTCTGTTCCTCACACGTCTTCCTCCAAACCCTTGGACATTGATTCCTGAATGAAAGACGCACTTTATTTTCATCAGAAAAGAGGACCATGGACCACTGACCAACAGTCCAGTCCTTCTCCTCTTTTTTGTTTTTTTTTCCTGCAAAAACTGAGAAGTAAATGGTTATTTCTTCACAGTATTCTAATTTTTTGAATTCCTGTTTTCGTGGGTTTTATGAGCTGGAAGCTTAAATTATGTAAAAATAAACAAATAAATACTTGAAATTGTTTAAATTGTGGGCCTTGAATCTATGAAAGTTTAGCTTTTCGAATAGAATTATGGAAATCAAACAACTTTTCCATGATATTGTAATTTTTTGGAAAGGGTCTGTATATACATATACAGTATGTATATATACTATATATATATATACAGAGTATATATGTATAATATATATATATTGTGTGTGTCAGTCTGCAGGATGGGAGTCACTATGTGTTTGCAGCCTCTCACAGAGACGTTCAACAGCTGTGGATGAAAAAGCTCCAGAAACAACAGGAAACAGAGAGTAGTAGTGATTCTGAGGACTCAGGGTGGGAACACACACACACACACACACACGCACGCACACACAGACTAATGGAAGTGTGTGTCCTCAGGAGGGCGTCGTCTGGTAACCTCAGTGTGGATAAACTGAGTGAAGCTGCTGAGGAGCTCAGAGTAGAGAGGGTGCCTCCACCCAAACCCCCCCACACCTACTACAAGCAGATGGAGGTTGGGTCCGCCCCCCACAGTGAAGAGAGGGGGTTCAGCTCAGGTGAGATAGCTGCTCAGCCTGCTTCCATTGATCGAGCACGGTCATGTGATGTAACTGAGTCTGTGTGAGGTAAATTTAAATGTTTTATATATTTATAAAGGTGGGCTTTTACCTGCTTACACACAGCAAACATTAAAATCATTGAGAAACTGATTTTAAACCAACTGAGTCACTTCTTAACCTTCAACATAAGATTTGATAAATGTCAGGGTTTGGTTCTGATCCCAGCACAAGACCTGCAATGGTTTGAGTCCCATTAGGAGGAGTGAAGTTATTTTAAGGTATTTATTAAAGATTGTAAACTTAGAATGTTACAGATGAACCATGTCCTGTGGGGTTCCTCAGGGCTCTGTTCTTCGACCCCTCCTGTTTAGCCGTTATATGCTTTTTTTAAGACTAATTCATTAAATAAACTGTAAGGTTGATGATCAGATATCTATGATGACTACGGTCCTATAGAGCAGGGATTCTCAACCATGGGGTCAGGACAACATTTGGGGTCGTAAGACACTGGCCGGGGGTCGCCAAAATGCCTTCAAGAAACTAAGAATATATTTTGAACAAATTGAGCCCATTTTTGCTTCTTTTTCTGCAACTACACTAAACTTTCCATATTTTAACCTACTTTCATCACTTTTTCTTCCGATATTTTTGCCCCTTTTAATGCGTTTTTGCAACATTACTCCCATTTCTGACACTTTTACATCAAATTTCGATGCCTTTTCTGCACAGTTTCATTACCCTTTTTACCATTTTTTCCACATTAAATTTGCAACTTTTAACCAATTTTTGTGGGTTTTAAAATTTACTTTCACTGAGGAGATTTTACTGTTGATTTTAAATGTGTTTACTGCTGATTTTAAATGTTTTCACTACTGATTTTAAATGATTTTACTGATGATTTAAATGTTTTTACTACTGATTTTAATGTTTTTACTGATGATTTTAATGTTGTTATTGATTTTTGAACTGTTAAATGTTTTCTGTTGCACTTTTTAATCATGTAAAGCACTATTAGTTGCATTGTGTATGAAATGTTTTATACAAATAAATTTGCCTTGCCTTTTTGTGTTTTGTTGTTGGAGGGAGGCTATAGTAAGGCATGAAAAATATATTTTTTTTATTCATATAAGACAATCATAGGACCCTAAAAACTAGTTAAAATATGTGAAGGACACCTAAACTAGCGTTAAAATGCAGTAAGGCATAAAAAAGAGAAAAATTGGAAAACACCAAAATTTTAGAGGTAAGGCATAAAAATGGCAAAAATTTTGATTTTTTTATTCTGAGATAAGGCTTTCATAAGACCCTAAAAACTAATTTAAATATGTTAAGGACACTTAAATTGGGGTTAAAATGCAAAAAATGAGAAAAATTGGAAAACACTTAAATTTTGGAGGAAAGGCATAAAAGTGGAAAAATTTTGGATTTTTATTTTCTGAGATAAGGCTCTCATAAGACCCTTAAAAGTAGTTCAAATATGTTAACAATATTAAAACTAGGGTTAAACTGCAGTAAGGCATGAAAAATTGGAAAAAACCTAAATTTTGGAGGTAAGGCTATTGTAAGGCATAAATAAGGCAAAAATTTGGATTTTTTTTTTCTGAGATAAGGCTTTCATAGGACCCTAAAAACTAATTCAAATATGTTAAGAACACTTAAATTGGGGTTAAAATGCAAAAAGGCATGAAAAATGAGAAAAAATGGAAAACACCTAATTTTGGAGGTAAGGCTATAGTAAGGCATAAAAATGGAAAAATTTTGGATTTTTTTTTCTGAGATAAGGCTTTCATAGAACCCTGAAAACTCGTTTAAATATGTGAAGGACACTTAAACTAGGGTTAAACTGCAGTAAGGCATAAAAATGGAAAAATTTTGGATTTTTTTTTTTTTCTGACATAAGGCTCTCATAAGTTCATTAAAACTAGTTTAAATATGTTAAGGACACTTAAATTGGGGTTAAATGCAGTAAGGCATGAAAAATTGGAAAACACTTAAATTTTGGAGGTAAGGCTATAGTAAGGCATAAAAGTGGAAAAATTTTGGATTTTTATTTTCTGAGATAAGGCTCTCATAAGACCCTTAAAAGTAGTTCAAATATGTTAACAATATTAAAACTAGGGTTTAACTGCAGTAAGGCATGAAAAATGAGAAAAATTGAAAAAAACCTAAATTTTGGAGGTAAGGCATAAATAAGGCAAAAATTTGGATTTTTTTTTTTCTGAGATAAGGCTTTCATAGGACCCTAAAAACTAATTCAAATGTTTTAAAAACACTTAAATTGGGGTTAAAATGCAAAAAGGCATGAAAAATGAGAAAAATTGGAAAACACTTAAATTTTGGAGGTAAGGCTATAGTAAGGCATAAAAGTTGAAAAATTTGGATTTTTTTTTTTCTGAGATAAGGCTCTCATAAGACCCTTAAAAGTAGTTCAATTATGTTAACAATATTAAAACTAGGGTTAAAACTGCAGTAAGGCATGAAAAATGAGAAAAATTGGAAAACACCTAAAATTTGGAAGTAAGGTTATAGTAAGGCATAAAAATGGAAAAAATTTTGATTTTTTTTTTCTGAGATAAGGCTCTCATAAGTCCATTAAAACTTGTTTAAATATGTTAAGGACACTTAAATTGGGGTTAAATGCAGTAAGGCATGAAAAATGAGAAAAATTGGAAAACACTTAAATTTTGGAGGTAAGGCATAAAAGTGGAAAAATTTTGGATTTTTATTTTCTGAGATAAGGCTCTCATAAGACCCTTAAAAGTAGTTCAAATATGTTAACAATATTAAAACTAGGGTTAAACTGCAGTAAGGCATGAAAAATGAGAAAAATTGGAAAAAACCTAAATTTTGGAGGTAAGGCTATAGTAAGTCATAAAAGTTGAAAAATTTTGGATTTTTATTTTCTGAGATAAGGCTCTCATAAGACCCTTAAAAGTAGTTCAATTATGTTAACAATATTAAACTAGGGTTAAACTGCAGTAAGGCATGAAAAATGAGAAAAATTGGAAAACACCTAAAATTTGGAAGTAAGGTTATAGTAAGGCATAAAAATGGAAAATTTTTTCATTTTTTTTTTCTGAGATAAGGCTCTCATAAGTCCATTAAAATTTGTTTAAATATGTTAAGGACACTTAAATTAGGGTTAAATGCAGTAAGGCATGAAAAATGAGAAAAATTGGAAAACACTTAAATTTTGGAGGTAAGGCTATAGTAAGGCATAAAAGTGGAAAAATTTTTGATTTTTTTTTTTTTCTGAGATAAGGCTCTCATAAGTTCATTAAAACTAGTTTAAATATGTTAAGGACACTTAAATTGGGGTTAAATGCAGTAAGGCATGAAAAATGAGAAAAATTGGAAAACATTTAAATTTTGGAGGTAAGGCATAAAAGTTGAAAAATTTGGATTTTTTTTTTTTTGAGATAAGGCTCTCATAAGACCCTTAAAAGTAGTTCAATTATGTTAACAATATTAAAACTAGGGTTAAAACTGCTGTAAGGCATGAAAAATGAGAAAAATTGGAAAACACCTAAAATTTGGAAGTAAGGCATAAAAATGGAAAAAATTTTGATTTTTTTTTTCTGATATAAGGCTCTCATAAGTCCATTAAAACTTGTTTAAATATGTTAAGGACACTTAAATTGGGGTTAAATGCAGTAAGGCATGAAAAATTGGAAAACACTTAAATTTTGGAGGAAAGGCTATAGTAAGGCATAAAAGTGGAAAAATTTTGGATTTTTATTTTCTGAGATAAGGCTCTCATAAGACCCTTAAAAGTAGTTCAAATATGTTAACAATATTAAAACTAGGGTTAAACTGCAGTAAGGCATGAAAAATGAGAAAAATTGAAAAAAACCTAAATTTTGGAGGTAAGGCTATAGTAAGGCATAAATAAGGCAAAAATTTGGATTTTTTTTTTCTGAGATAAGGCTTTCATAGGACCCTAAAAACTAATTCAAATATGTTAAGAACACTTAAATTGGGGTTAAAATGCAAAAAGGCATGAAAAATGAGAAGAAATGGAAAACACCTAATTTTGGAGGTAAGGCTATAGTAAGGCATAAAAATGGAAAAATTTTGGATTTTTTTTTCTGAGATAAGGCTTTCATAGAACCCTGAAAACTCGTTTAAATATGTGAAGGACACTTAAACTAGGGTTAAACTGCAGTAAGGCATGAAAAATGAGAAAAATTGGAAAACACCTAAAATTTGGAAGTAAGGCATAAAAATGGAAAAAATTTTGATTTTTTTTTTCTGAGATAAGGCTCTCATAAGACCCTTAAAAGTAGTTCAATTATGTTAACAATATTAAAACTAGGGTTAAACTGCAGTAAGGCATGAAAAATGAGAAAAATTGGAAAACACCTAAAATTTGGAAGTAAGGTTATAGTAAGGCATAAAAATGGAAAATTTTTTCATTTTTTTTTCTGAGATAAGGCTCTCATAAGTCCATTAAAATTTGTTTAAATATGTTAAGGACACTTAAATTAGGGTTAAAATGCAAAAAGGCATGAAAAATGAGAAAAAATGGAAAACACCTAATTTTGGAGGTAAGGCTATAGTAAGGCATAAAAGTTGAAAAATTTTGGATTTTTTTTTTTTCTGAGATAAGGCTCTCATAAGACCCTTAAAAGTAGTTCAATTATGTTAACAATATTAAAACTAGGGTTAAAACTGCCGTAAGGCATGAAAAATGAGAAAAATTGGAAAACACCTAAAATTTGGAAGTAAGGCATAAAAATGGAAAAAATTTTGATTTTTTTTTTTCTGATATAAGGCTCTCATAAGTCCATTAAAACTTGTTTAAATATGTTAAGGACACTTAAATTGGGGTTAAATGCAGTAAGGCATGAAAAATTGGAAAACACTTAAATTTTGGAGGAAAGGCTATAGTAAGGCATAAAAGTGGAAAAATTTTGGATTTTTATTTTCTGAGATAAGGCTCTCATAAGACCCTTAAAAGTAGTTCAAATATGTTAACAATATTAAAACTAGGGTTAAACTGCAGTAAGGCATGAAAAATGAGAAAAATTGAAAAAAACCTAAATTTTGGAGGTAAGGCATAGTAAGGCATAAATAAGGCTAAAATTTGGATTTTTTTTTTCTGAGATAAGGCTTTCATAGGACCCTAAAAACTAATTCAAATATGTTAAGAACACTTAAATTGGGGTTAAAATGCAAAAAGGCATGAAAAATGAGAAGAAATGGAAAACACCTAATTTTGGAGGTAAGGCTATAGTAAGGCATAAAAGTTGAAAAATTTTGGATTTTTTTTTTTTGAGATAAGGCTCTCATAAGACCCTTAAAAGTAGTTCAAATATGTTAACAATATTAAAACTAGAGTTAAACTGCAGTAAGGCATGAAAAATTAGAAAAATTGGAAAACACCTAAAATTTGGAAGTAAGGCTATAGTAAGGCATAAAAATGGAAAATTTTTTCATTTTTTTTTCTGAGATAAGGCTTTCATAAGTCCATTAAAACTTGTTTAAATATGTTAGGGACACTTAAATTGGGGTTAAATGCAGTAAGGCATGAAAAAATGAGAAAAATTGGAAAACACTTAAATTTTGGAGGTAAGGCTATAGTAAGGCATAAAAGTGGAAAAATTTTGGATTTTTATTTTTTGAGATAAGGCTCTCATAAGACCCTTAAAGGTAGTTCAAATATGTTAACAATATTAAAACTAGGGTTAAACTGCAGTAAGGCATGAAAAATTAGAAAAATTGGAAAACACCTAAAATTTGGAAGTAAGGCTATAGTAAGGCATAAAAATGGAAAATTTTTTCATTTTTTTTTCTGAGATAAGGCTTTCATAAGTCCATTAAAACTTGTTTAAATATGTTAAGGACACTTAAATTGGGGTTAAATGCAGTAAGGCATGAAAAATGAGAAAAATTGGAAAACACTTAAATTTTGGAGGAAAGGCTATCGTAAGGCATAAAAGTGGAAAAATTTTGGATTTTTATTTTCTGAGATAAGGCTCTCATAAGACCCTTAAAAGTAGTTCAAATATGTTAACAATATTAAAACTAGGGTTAAACTGCAGTAAGGCATGAAAAATGAGAAAAATTGGAAAACACCTAAAATTTGGAAGTAAGGCTATAGTAAGGCATAAAAATGGAAAAATTTTGGATTTTTTTTTTCTGAGATAAGGCTCTCATAAGTCCATTAAAACTTGTTTAAATATGTTAAGGACACTTAAATTGGGGTTAAATGCAGTAAGGCATGAAAAATGAGAAAAATTGGAAAACACTTAAATTTTGGAGGAAAGGCTATAGTAAGGCATAAAAGTGGAAAAATTTTGGATTTTTATTTTCTGAGATAAGGCTCTCATAAGACCCTTAAAAGTAGTTCAAATATGTTAACAATATTAAAACTAGGGTTAAACTGCAGTAAGGCATGAAAAATGAGAAAAAAATGGAAAACACCTCATTTTGGAGGTAAGGCTATAGTAAGGCATAAAAGTTGAAAAATTTTGGATTTTTATTTTCTGAGATAAGGCTCTCATAAGACCCTTAAAAGTAGTTCAAATATGTTAACAATATTAAAACTAGGGTTAAACTGCAGTAAGGCATGAAAAATTGGAAAAAACCTAAATTTTGGAGGTAAGGCTATATTGTAAGGCATAAATAAGGCAAAAATTTGGATTTTTTTTTTTCTGAGATAAGGCTTTCATAGGACCCTAAAAACTAATTCAAATATGTTAAGGACGCTTAAATTGGGGTTAAAATGCAAAAAGGCAATAAAAATAAGAAAAATTGGAAAACACCTAAATTTGGAGGTAAGGCTATAGTAAGGCTTAAAAGTGGCAAAAATTTTGGATTTTTTTTTTCTTAGATAAGGCTCTCATAAGACCCTTAAAACTAGTTTAAATATGTTAACAATATTAAAACTAGGGTTAAACGGCAGTAAGGCATGAAAAATGAGAAAAATTGGAAAACACCTAAAATTTGGAAGTAAGGTTATAGTAAGGCATAAAAATGGAAAAATTTTGGATTTTTTTTTTCTGAGATAAGGCTCTCATAAGTTCATTAAAACTAGTTTAAATATGTTAAGGACAGTTAAATTGGGGTTAAATGCAGTAAGGCATGAAAAATGAGAAAAAATGGAAAACACCTAATTTTGGAGGAAAGGCAAGGCATAAAAGTTGAAAAATTTTGGATTTTTATTTTTTGAGATAAGGCTCTCATAAGACCCTTAAAAGTAGTTCAATTATGTTAACAATATTAAAACTCGGGTTAAAATTGCAGTAAGGCATGAAAAATGAGAAAAATTGGAAAACACCTAAAATTTGGAAGTAAGGCTATAGTAAGGCATAAAAATGGAAAAATTTTGGATTTTTTTTTCTGAGATAAGGCTTTCATAGAACCCTGAAAACTCGTTTAAATATGTGAAGGACACTTAAACTAGGGTTAAACTGCAGTAAGGCATGAAAAATTGGAAAACACCTAAAATTTGGAAGTAAGGCTATAGTAAGGCATAAAAATGGAAAAAGTTTTGATTTTTTTTTCTGAGATAAGGCTCTCATAAGTCCATTAAAATTTGTTTAAATATGTTAAGGACACTTAAATTAGGGTTAAAATGCAAAAAGGCATGAAAAATGAGAAAAAATGGAAAACACCTAATTTTGGAGGTAAGGCATAAAAGTTGAAAAATTTTGGATTTTTTTTTTCTGAGATAAGGCTCTCATAAGACCCTTAAAAGTAGTTCAAATATGTTAACAATATTAAAACTAGAGTTAAACTGCAGTAAGGCATGAAAAATTAGAAAAATTGGAAAACACCTAAAATTTGGAAGTAAGGCTATAGTAAGGCATAAAAATGGAAAATTTTTTCATTTTTTTTTCTGAGATAAGGCTTTCATAAGTCCATTAAAACTTGTTTAAATATGTTAGGGACACTTAAATTGGGGTTAAATGCAGTAAGGCATGAAAAAATGAGAAAAATTGGAAAACACTTAAATTTTGGAGGTAAGGCTATAGTAAGGCATAAAAGTGGAAAAATTTTGGATTTTTATTTTTTGAGATAAGGCTCTCATAAGACCCTTAAAGGTAGTTCAAATATGTTAACAATATTAAAACTAGGGTTAAACTGCAGTAAGGCATGAAAAATTAGAAAAATTGGAAAACACCTAAAATTTGGAAGTAAGGCTATAGTAAGGCATAAAAATGGAAAATTTTTTCATTTTTTTTTCTGAGATAAGGCTTTCATAAGTCTATTAAAACTTGTTTAAATATGTTAAGGACACTTAAATTGGGGTTAAATGCAGTAAGGCATGAAAAATGAGAAAAATTGGAAAACACTTAAATTTTGGAGGAAAGGCTATCGTAAGGCATAAAAGTGGAAAAATTTTGGATTTTTATTTTCTGAGATAAGGCTCTCATAAGACCCTTAAAAGTAGTTCAAATATGTTAACAATATTAAAACTAGGGTTAAACTGCAGTAAGGCATGAAAAATGAGAAAAAAATGGAAAACACCTCATTTTGGAGGTAAGGCTATAGTAAGGCATAAAAGTTGAAAAATTTTGGATTTTTATTTTCTGAGATAAGGCTCTCATAAGACCCTTAAAAGTAGTTCAAATATGTTAACAATATTAAAACTAGGGTTAAACTGCAGTAAGGCATGAAAAATTGGAAAAAACCTAAATTTTGGAGGTAAGGCTATATTGTAAGGCATAAATAAGGCAAAAATTTGGATTTTTTTTTTTCTGAGATAAGGCTTTCATAGGACCCTAAAAACTAATTCAAATATGTTAAGGACGCTTAAATTGGGGTTAAAATGCAAAAAGGCAATAAAAATAAGAAAAATTGGAAAACACCTAAATTTGGAGGTAAGGCTATAGTAAGGCTTAAAAGTGGCAAAAATTTTGGATTTTTTTTTTCTTAGATAAGGCTCTCATAAGACCCTTAAAACTAGTTTAAATATGTTAACAATATTAAAACTAGGGTTAAACTGCAGTAAGGCATGAAAAATGAGAAAAATTGGAAAACACCTAAAATTTGGAAGTAAGGTATAAAAATGGAAAAATGGAAAAATTTTGGATTTTTTTTTTCTGAGATAAGGATTTTGGATTTTTTTTTTCTGAGATAAGGCTCTCATAAGTTCATTAAAACTAGTTTAAATATGTTAAGGACACTTAAATTGGGGTTAAATGCAGTAAGGCATGAAAAATGAGAAAAAATGGAAAACACCTAATTTTGGAGGAAAGGCAAGGCATAAAAGTTGAAAAATTTTGGATTTTTATTTTTTGAGATAAGGCTCTCATAAGACCCTTAAAAGTAGTTCAATTATGTTAACAATATTAAAACTCGGGTTAAAATTGCAGTAAGGCATGAAAAATGAGAAAAATTGGAAAACACCTAAAATTTGGAAGTAAGGCTATAGTAAGGCATAAAAATGGAAAAATTTTGGATTTTTTTTTCTGAGATAAGGCTCTCATAAGTCCATTAAAATTTGTTTAAATATGTTAAGGACACTTAAATTAGGGTTAAAATGCAAAAAGGCATGAAAAATGAGAAAAAATGGAAAACACCTAATTTTGGAGGTAAGGCATAAAAGTTGAAAAATTTTGGATTTTTTTTTTCTGAGATAAGGCTCTCATAAGACCCTTAAAAGTAGTTCAATTATGTTAACAATATTAAAACTCGGGTTAAAATTGCAGTAAGGCATGAAAAATGAGAAAAATTGGAAAACACCTAAAATTTGGAAGTAAGGCTATAGTAAGGCATAAAAATGGAAAAATTTTTGATTTTTATTTTCTGAGATAAGGCTCTCATAAGACCCTTAAAAGTAGTTCAAATATGTTAACAATATTAAAACTAGGGTTAAACTGCAGTAAGGCATGAAAAATTAGAAAAATTGGAAAACACCTAAAATTTGGAAGTAAGGCTATAGTAAGGCATAAAAATGAAAAATTTTTTCATTTTTTTTTCTGAGATAAGGCTTTCATAAGTCCATTAAAACTTGTTTAAATATGTTAAGGACACTTAAATTGGGGTTAAATGCAGTAAGGCATGAAAAATTGGAAAACACTTAAATTTGGAAGTAAGGCTATAGTAAGGCATAAAAATGGAAAAATTTTTGATTTTTTTTTCTGAGATAAGGCTCTCATAAGTCCATTAAAATTTGTTTAAATATGTTAAGGACACTTAAATTAGGGTTAAAATGCAAAAAGGCATGAAAAATGAGAAAAAATGGAAAACACCTAATTTTGGAGGTAAGGCATAAAAGTTGAAAAATTTTGGATTTTTTTTTTCTGAGATAAGGCTCTCATAAGACCCTTAAAAGTAGTTCAAATATGTTAACAATATTAAAACTAGAGTTAAACTGCAGTAAGGCATGAAAAATTAGAAAAATTGGAAAACACCTAAAATTTGGAAGTAAGGCTATAGTAAGGCATAAAAATGGAAAATTTTTTCATTTTTTTTTCTGAGATAAGGCTTTCATAAGTCCATTAAAACTTGTTTAAATATGTTAGGGACACTTAAATTGGGGTTAAATGCAGTAAGGCATGAAAAAATGAGAAAAATTGGAAAACACTTAAATTTTGGAGGTAAGGCTATAGTAAGGCATAAAAGTGGAAAAATTTTGGATTTTTATTTTCTGAGATAAGGCTCTCATAAGACCCTTAAAGGTAGTTCAAATATGTTAACAATATTAAAACTAGGGTTAAACTGCAGTAAGGCATGAAAAATAAGAAAAATTGTAAAACACCTAAATTTTGGAGGTAAGGCTATATAGTAAGGCATAAAAGTTGAAAAATTTTGGATTTTTATTTTCTGAGATAAGGCTCTCATAAGACCCTTAAAAGTAGTTCAAATATGTTAACAATATTAAAACTAGGGTTAAACTGCAGTAAGGCATGAAAAATGAGAAAAATTGGAAAAAACCTAAATTTTGGAGGTAAGGCTATAGTAAGGCATAAATAAGGCAAAAATTTGGATTTTTTTTTTTCTGAGATAAGGCTTTCATAGGACCCTAAAAACTAATTCAAATATTTTAAGAACACTTAAATTGGGGTTAAAATGCAAAAAGGCATGAAAAATGAGAAAAAATGGAAAACACCTAAAATTTGGAAGTAAGGCATAAAAATGGAAAATTTTTTGATTTTTTTTTTCTGAGATAAGGCTCTCATAAGTCCATTAAAACTTGTTTAAATATGTTAAGGACACTTAAATTGGGGTTAAATGCAGTAAGGCATGAAAAATGAGAAAAAATGGAAAACACCTAATTTTGGAGGAAAGGCTATAGTAAGGCATAAAAGTGGAAAAATTTTGGATTTTTATTTTCTGAGATAAGGCTCTCATAAGACCCTTAAAAGTAGTTCAAATATGTTAACAATATTAAAACTAGGGTTAAACTGCAGTAAGGCATGAAAAATGAGAAAAAAATGGAAAACACCTCATTTTGGAGGTAAGGCTATAGTAAGGCATAAAAGTTGAAAAATTTTGGATTTTTATTTTCTGAGATAAGGCTCTCATAAGACCCTTAAAAGTAGTTCAAATATGTTAACAATATTAAAACTAGGGTTAAACTGCAGTAAGGCATGAAAAATTGGAAAAAACCTAAATTTTGGAGGTAAGGCTATATTGTAAGGCATAAATAAGGCAAAAATTTGGATTTTTTTTTTTCTGAGATAAGGCTTTCATAGGACCCTAAAAACTAATTCAAATATGTTAAGGACGCTTAAATTGGGGTTAAAATGCAAAAAGGCAATAAAAATAAGAAAAATTGGAAAACACCTAAATTTGGAGGTAAGGCTATAGTAAGGCTTAAAAGTGGCAAAAATTTTGGATTTTTTTTTTCTTAGATAAGGCTCTCATAAGACCCTTAAAACTAGTTTAAATATGTTAACAATATTAAAACTAGGGTTAAACTGCAGTAAGGCATGAAAAATGAGAAAAATTGGAAAACACCTAAAATTTGGAAGTAAGGTTATAGTAAGGCATAAAAATGGAAAAATTTTGGATTTTTTTTTTCTGAGATAAGGCTCTCATAAGTTCATTAAAACTAGTTTAAATATGTTAAGGACACTTAAATTGGGGTTAAATGCAGTAAGGCATGAAAAATGAGAAAAAATGGAAAACACCTAATTTTGGAGGAAAGGCTATAGTAAGGCATAAAAGTTGAAAAATTTTGGATTTTTATTTTTTGAGATAAGGCTCTCATAAGACCCTTAAAAGTAGTTCAATTATGTTAACAATATTAAAACTAGGGTTAAACTGCAGTAAGGCATGAAAAATGAGAAAAAAATGGAAAACACCTCATTTTGGAGGTAAGGCTATAGTAAGGCATAAAAGTTGAAAAATTTTGGATTTTTATTTTCTGAGATAAGGCTCTCATAAGACCCTTAAAAGTAGTTCAAATATGTTAACAATATTAAAACTAGGGTTAAACTGCAGTAAGGCATGAAAAATTGGAAAAAACCTAAATTTTGGAGGTAAGGCTATATTGTAAGGCATAAATAAGGCAAAAATTTGGATTTTTTTTTTTTCTGAGATAAGGCTTTCATAGGACCCTAAAAACTAATTCAAATATGTTAAGGATGCTTAAATTGGGGTTAAAATGCAAAAAGGCAATAAAAATAAGAAAAATTGGAAAACACCTAAATTTGGAGGTAAGGCTATAGTAAGGCTTAAAAGTGGCAAAAATTTTGGATTTTTTTTTTCTTAGATAAGGCTCTCATAAGACCCTTAAAACTAGTTTAAATATGTGAAGGACACTTAAACTGGTTTTAAAATGCAGTAAGGAACATAAAACGAGAAAAATTGGAATTACATTCTGAGGGAAGATCACATGTGTCCATACCTGCTGTGATTGGCTGATCTGGTCAGATCTCAGAAGTTAACCAGGGCTGGGCCTGGTTAGAACTTGGATGGGAGACCACCGAGAAATAATGGTGTTAGTCGGTGGAGTCAATATAGGCCCGAGGGAATTATGTTAAAACACCCTTTTAGTAAGGCATAAAAATAGAAAATATTTTTGATTTTTTTTTCTGCGATAAGGCTGTGATAAGACCCTTAAAATTAGTTCAAATATGTTAAGGACACTTAAATTGGGGTTAAATGCAGTAAGGCATGAAAAATGAGAAAAATTGGAAAACACTTAAATTTTGGAGGAAAGGCTATAGTAAGGCATAAAAGTGGAAAAATTTTGGATTTTTATTTTCTGAGATAAGGCTCTCATAAGACCCTTAAAAGTAGTTCAAATATGTTAACAATATTAAAACTAGGGTTAAACTGCAGTAAGGCATGAAAAATGAGAAAAATTGGAAAAAACCTAAATTTTGGAGGTAAGGCTATAGTAAGGCATAAAAGTTGAAAAATTTTGGATTTTTTTTTTCTGCGATAAGGCTTTCATAGGACCCTAAAAACTAATTCAAATATCTTAAGGACACTTAAATTGGGGTTAAATGCAGTAAGGCATGAAAAATGAGAAAAAATGGAAAACAACTAAATTTTAGAGGTAAGGCTATAGCCTTACCTCTAAAATTTAGTTGTTTTCCAGGCATAATTTATTTTTTTTTATTTTTTTTTTTCTGAGATAAGGCTTTCATAGGACCCTAAAAACTAATTCAAATATCTTAAGGACACTTAAATTGGGGTTAAAATTCAAAAAGGCATGAAAAATGAGAAAAATTTGAAAACACCTAAAATTTTGAAGGAAGGCTATAGAAAGCCATAAAAATGGAAAATTTTTGATTTTTTTTTCTGAGATAAGGCTTTCATAAGTCCATTAAAACTTGTTTAAATATGTTAAGGACACTTAAATTGGGGTTAAATGCAGTAAGGCATGAAAAATGAGAAAAATTGGAAAACACTTAAATTCTGGAGGTAAGGCTATAGTAAGGCATAAAAGTTGAAAAATTTTGGATTTTTATTTTCTGAGATAAGGCTCTCATAAGACCCTTAAAAGTAGTTCAAATATGTTAACAATATTAAAACTAGGGTTAAACTGCAGTAAGGCATGAAAAATGAGAAAAATTGGAAAACACCTAAATTTTGGAAGTAAGGCATAAAAATGGAAAGTTTTTTGACTTTTTTTCTGAGATAAGGCTCTCATAAGTCCATTAAAACTTGTTTAAATATGTTAAGGACACTTAAATTGGGGTTAAATGCAGTAAGGCATGAAAAATGAGAAAAATTGGAAAACAAAAATTTTAGAGGTAATGCTATAGTAAGACATAACAATAGAAAAATTGTTTGATTTTTTTTTTTTTTTTTGAGATAAGGCTTTCATAAGACCCTTAATATTTGAACTGCAGTAAGGCATGAAAATGAAAAAATAAAGAAATAAATAAGACTTACATAAGGCCCTAAAAACTAGTTTAAATATGATGAGAACACGTAAACCGGATTAAGCATGTATTGCAGCGACTAAGTGTGTTTGTTTACCTTATTTCAGCTTCCACTGTTCGCCATGACGACTGTCCTGTGACGTCACAGGAGGAGGCGGTGCGAGACAAACACCGACTCAGCGTTTTAAGGAAGTTTTTCACCAAGAAGTGATGATTATCTACAGTGTATCACTTCAACTGGTCATCAGCAGAACTGGTGACGTCACAGTAACCCCTCGCCCCCCAAACCACACTTCACATGTTGTGATGCACTCACTCCCAGTCACAAGATAACACGATCACAATCTGTTGATCACTTTTACACAAATAAATCTTTTACACAAATAAATCTTTCAAAATATTAAAAATGTGTTGAACCTTTTTTCATCAGCTCACCGGCAGAGGGCAGCATTCACCTTAACTTACTTTATTCTATTTTTTCTAGTAACGAAAGAAACCATTATCTTAGTAAATACTTCGTTACTATTGATGATTGACAGCCTGAATGTAAACAAAAAAGGGACATGAGTTCAACTGTTTTCATCCAATCAGTGAGTCATTCTGAGGCAGGGGGCGGGACATGAGTCTAATAAGCCAATCAGAAATGATCTCTTAATAGATCAGGAAGTGACTATTTCTGGTGTTTATTTAGTAATTTGTTTATTTGTTTGTTTGTTTGTTTGTGAACCAAAATACTTCACAGATTGTAACCAAATGTACACTTCTATCACAATGTGTCCGGATCAATAAACAAATAAACTGATTCTGAATCAGATTATAAAATAAAACATCCCAATCTCAATGAAATGATAGAAAAATTCACAAATTGTAAGAGAAATACACAAAATATCTTCATAAACACCCAAACGACAACAAACATATTCAAAATGACTCCAACAAACGCAACAAATGCAGGAAAAATAAGTAGACAATGGTAGACAAATACCCTAAATGACTCAAAAAATGACACAAAATAACTTAAGAAACACACGAAATGACAATAAAAGACTTTAAAAATTACAGAAGACTACACAAGGGGATAAAAAAATGACATGAAATTCCACTAAAAAGTACACCAAACAAGAACATAAGCACAAAAAATGACAACAGAAATACCATAAATTACTTGAAAAGCACACAAAATACTAGAAAAACAGATGAAATGATAAAAAATTACACTAAATGACTTTATAAAAACACAAAAAGGCAACAAAATATCAAAGGTAAATAAATGACCAATTTGTAACCAAACAGACCTTAAACCATGGAAGATTTTATTGCATTTTGGATGAGATCTGGATCAATAAACTGATTCTAGATCAGTTAGAAAAATAGAATTAAACATATATTCCTCAATATTGGTGAACATATAAAAATGAATCCCAGTTTGTAATAAATCGATCTTTATGAAATTTGATTCAGTAATGTTTCACTGAGTTTCATGTGGATCTAAATTGTGATTTTTTTTTAAGATAAATGTGAGCTACTGTATTTTATTAATGATGATATAAATGTGAATGATGATCAGGATCATTGATCCAGGTAACTGAGAATATCTGGAAAAGAGCAGATTTTTAATTGTTTAATTTATTAAAAAAATAAGGAAAAGTTCAAGTGTTCCGTGTAAATATATTTATTAAAGTTCAGTAATTATATAATATTTGTCTTTCGGGTCTTTTGGAAGAAATCACACAAAAGTGTCAGAAATGAATGGTCTGATTAATGTTGTAGTGTCACTCTCAGCCACTAGATGGTGCCCCTGTCTTTGTTTTTACACATCATCTGGTTCACATCGTGTTCTTTTACGCTTAGAATTTCCTGGTTTCCACCAAAATAAGAGCCTTAAAAAATAAATAAATTAAAAAAACTGAGCTTTAACGAATCAAGTCTTGATTTTATTTATTTTTTAGTGATGATCATTGAACACTGCAGAGAACTGATAGTTTAAGGTTAACGTTTAAAATCAAGGTTAAAATGTACTTTTCTCACAAAAAGGCTTTTATTTTCTTAAACATGTTTTTATTGTGGAATGTTTTAATATAAAAATAAATAAATAAATAAATAGGTAAGGGTTTATTTGTGAAGCAAGGCTTTTTAATTTGAAACACGTTAACTTTTATTTTGTAATGAAGCTTTATCTTTAGAACGTGGACTTGTACTTTGAAGTAAAGCTTTTAAAAATAATTTTAAGGCTTTTATTTTTTAAGTGACGGTTTCGTTTTTAAATCTAATTTTATTTTGAAGTGAACCATTCAACAATTTTTTTTCTTACCTTTCTCCCTTTTTTTTTTTTCTTTAAAGGTTTCCGTCCTAATACAAAATATAATTATTGTTTATAAAATATCATGTGACCAGTGATGGAGCAGCTTGTGTGAGAATTAAAGCAGATATTAAGACTTAGTCTGGAACCAGAGCTGACCTTTAACCTTTAACCCTTAGACCTCAGAGCAGCCTGTGAACATCCTCCAGAAACCACAAAAACTGGTATAAAAACCAGTATAAAAAACTGGTTTAAAAACAGTATAGAGATGAGCTGCAGAAACCACAGAAACCAGTACATGGACGACTGGTGGCCCCCAAAACAAATACACAAAATGACAACAGAATTACTGAAAATTACTTTTAAAAACACACAAAATATTAAAAAATACACAAAATGACTTAATAAACACATTAAATGACATATACAGTACACACAATTATTTCAACAAACACAAAAAAATGCTAGAAAACACAGAAGGTAAACAAATACACAAAATGACTCAAAAATTGCACAAAACCACTGAAAAATATACAAAGTGGAAAAGAAATACACAAAATAACTTAAGAAACCAATCCAAAAAACACACAAAAAATACACAAAACAATTTTAAAAAAATACATGAAAAGACACAAAACAACAACAATAAAATACACAACACGACAACAAATGTAGAGGAGGTAAAAAATAAATTAAAATGATTTAATGAATATCGGAAGAAAAACTGATACCGACGTTGATCGAAAATAGCGCCCGTCTCTAGTTGGGTTGTATATAAATATAGATGTCGCCAAACAACGTCCGTAGAACCCAATGAGCTACGCAGCTCTACAGCGCCACCAGGACGCCACGCCTGTTGCTACGGTTACGCTCAGTCACCACATGATGAAATTTCAGCTGAAAGTTTAATCAAGTTTTAAACTTTACAAAAAGTCCATGAAGTCTGGTTTATGATGAAACAAACAAAAAATGCTCTTTAAGGTCTATTAAAGTCTCTGTGCCACCTACACAATTTTAACTTTTTTGTTTTCACTGAAAGTCGCTGCAAAAATCTGGCAAATGTTTATTTTGGGATTTAAATGAAAAGTTTCTAAACACGGCCGACATTTAATGTCTTGCTGAGTGTCGGAATATCAGAGAGAATATTGAGAAAAATCTAGAACAAAACTCATCGGTACGGTTTGTTTTTATCTTATTAAAGAATGATCGTCTCCAGCAGCTTTAACTTAAACTTAATGAGAGTAAAATGACAAACTGATTGATATTGTGTTTCCTCTTTGTCTCTGATGCTTATTTATTTATTCTTTACATTAAGAAGAATCACATCTGGATCAATAACGTGTTTGCTTTAAGCATCAATAATATGTAGTGTCACAGACACATTAAAGCTGTTAGAAAAGATTCTCTCAAATCCAACTAATTATAAACTGACTTTGGTCTGATTTACTGTATGTTACAGTTGGGTTTCCTCATGTTTCTAAAATCATACAAAAAATGATCATAGTCTGGTTTAGAATGAAGAATTAAGATTTATGAGACTTTGTGAAGAACATAAACTGTTAGAAGTTCCTCTGGTCGTTTTCCTGTAAATGTATTCTGTTCAAATGTATTAACACGTTATAAATTCTACAGTCATTATTTCTACATTTATACAAAAAATTGAATTGAGTCTGGCTTTAGATGATGATCAAATAAACTCTAAAAGCTGTGAGAAAGTTCCCATTAAATCCTGCTCATTATAAACTGACTCTGGTCAGGTTTAATCTTAGATGTATGTTTGTTCACTTTCTATAAAGAAACTCCTCAGTATTCTTAAATGATAAAGAAAATGAATGGAGTCTGGTTTAAAATGAAAAATGATCAAACCAACTTTAACCTCTCACAGCGTTTGGAAAAGTCTCCTTAAATCCAACTACCGATTTTTTTGACCATGGTCGATGATTTTAAATGTACAAAACTCTTCCTTATTTTTGTTAATTCATTAAAGAAAATACTTCTTTTTTGTAAGTTTGGATATTTTCTGTAATTTTTATTCTAATATTTTATATTATATAGAATTGATATTTTTAGTGAACGGATTCTGCTCAGTTTAAAGTGTTGAAGTCGTTATAAATGTGAAACAAAACTCTAAATATAGAAAAAAAATCAAAGGACTTTGGTGAAGTTGAGGTCAAACCTCAGTGAGCTGTTCATGTCTATCAGTGATGATCAGATTTTATGTAAAGGCCGATGAAAACATTCTGTGAGTTTATCTGAAGTGTGAGTTGTTTTTAAATGAACCAAAATCTTAAATCTTATAGAAAATGAATGGAGTCTGGTTCGTTGGGTGACGTTTAATGTGCTGCTTAAATTGCACGAAAAATGAAAGGACTTTGGTGTCTGTTTTAGTTCAAAATGATGAACCAATAACCTGAAGCTTGTTTGGTTTCCGTCAGGAGAGGATTTACATCTTAAATTTCACAAAAATAATTAGTTGCAGTCTGGTGCAGGTTCAATGTATTTATTTAAGGAGAATCTAAGCTATTTATTTGTGTGGATGTTTTTTTTTTTTTCTTTTCATTTTATTACAAAAAACAAAACTTCCGGAAAAATAAATCAAACAAAATTTTGTAAAAAATATTAAAAACAACTTAACGATATTTAGAAATGTTGTGGCCTATTTAATTATAGAATAAAAAATTATTTATTTCATTTCAAGGAGTCTCATATAATTAATCAATAGATAAATAAAATTATAAAAATTGCGATTTGTTAAATCATATTTTGTTTTGAAAGGACGAGAGTAAAGCACACTGAAATAAACAACAAATAAAGTAAACACAAGCAAACAATGAAAAAAGGTCGGTTTTAGTTCATCTAAAATCAAATGAAACTCATTCAAAATAAAATGACAACCAAAGCTTTTCTTCTGTCGTCTTTAATTCTGAGTTTTTCAGGGACGCGCATTGGCACCGTGCGCGCATCTCTACGCGTGTTTTGTTGGTTTTAGACGCGCGTTGGATCGCTGTTTGGTTCCCAGTCGGTAGCTCCTCTACGCACTCAAGCACCGTGCGTAAAAATGCTTCTCCAAATGGTGCATCTTCGCCATTCGCCGCTGCGCTTTTACGCACGGTGCCGCTGCGTCTCTGGGTCGATCCCAGACTCACAGCTTTAGGATCTTCTTCTGAAGTGAACCAGAAAAATCCTTCCAATGTGTCCCACTCGCGCTGCGTGCCCGCGGGTGTTTGTTTGTTTACCAGAGACACAAACATCAGCGCGTAAACAACAACAACAACAACAACAACAACAACAGCAGCAGCAGCAGCAGCGGTGGTGGAGTCGGTTTACGTACGGCGCGAGTTTCAGCATTACTGGTGTTTCCGTTTGGGTGGGGGAGTGTGTGTGTGTGTGT
The DNA here is from genome assembly GCF_900634775.1 of Gouania willdenowi. Taxonomy (NCBI): domain Eukaryota; kingdom Metazoa; phylum Chordata; class Actinopteri; order Blenniiformes; family Gobiesocidae; genus Gouania; species Gouania willdenowi. The sequence continues at coordinate 32,325,875 of NC_041065.1, forward strand.
GTGTGTGTGTGTGTGTGTGTGTGTGTGTGTGTGTGTGTGTGTGTGGCTGTAAAGTCTGATTTGATCTAAAATCAAACTAAAATCACCGCTGATTAAATATTTCCGACTCTGTTTAAATAAATTCACAGATTTCAGATGATTTTCTTCTCCGTTGAACCAGGATTTATTGTAAGAAATAGCATAAATAAATAAAGAAAGAAAACATCCAAAAACAAACGCGCCACGTCGGAGACCTTCACAATAAAAGTGTTGATGTTTGATGGTGTCTTTATTTGGACTTTATTTGGTCTCTTATTTTCGGAGCCGCTGCGTGTCGTCAGCTCCTTTGGAGGAGGGCGCGCGCTCTGCATTGGTGGAAGTGCGTGTTTCCCATTGGCTGAGCGCGCAGAGGACGCCTTAATATTTAATCGTAATGTCCCCCTGGTTGGCTGAGGACGGGAAAGGGCCAACCAATGTTGTTTCCTGCTTTAGTGGCTGCGGCTCTCTAATTAATTGCAGCTATCTGTCTCCTATCGATGTGTGTGTACATGTGTGTGTGTTTCCTTTTTTTCTCCCCAAAGCTTACATGAAATAGTTTGTTGGGCCATACTTTCCTTTTCCTCTGTCCCCCCTTCCTTCCTTCCTCCCCGGACCCGGTGAGCTCAGCGGAGAGGTTCGGCCCCACGGCCCGGTATGTTGGACATGGGAGAGCGTAAAGAGGTGAAAATGATTCCCAAATCCTCCTTCAGCATCAACAGCCTGGTGCCCGAGGCCGTGCAGAACGACAACAACAGCAGCAGCCACCACAACCTGCACCACAACCTGCCCCACAACCTCCATCCGAGCCTGCACCTCCAGCAGGACGAGCCCGAGCAGAAGCCGCCGCCGCCGCCGCCGGAGCCGAAGAGCGCGTCCCCGCTGCAGCAGGAGAGCGCGGAGGAGAAGGAGAAGCAGGAGGAGAAGAAGGAGAAGGAGAAGGACGGAGAAGGAGAGAAGAAGAGCGGGAAGTACGAGAAGCCTCCGTTCAGCTACAACGCGCTCATCATGATGGCGATCCGCCAGAGCCCCGAGAAGCGGCTCACGCTCAACGGCATCTACGAGTTCATCATGAAGAACTTCCCGTACTACCGGGAGAACAAGCAGGGCTGGCAGAACTCCATCCGACACAACCTCAGCCTCAACAAGTGCTTCGTTAAGGTTCCGCGTCACTACGACGACCCGGGGAAGGGAAACTACTGGATGCTGGACCCGAGCAGCGACGACGTGTTCATCGGCGGAACCACCGGGAAACTGCGCCGCCGGTCCACCACGTCCCGGGCCAAGCTGGCCTTCAAGCGCGGGGCGCGGCTCAGCTCGGGTCTGACCTTCATGGACCGGACCGGGTCCCTGTACTGGCCCATGTCGCCGTTCCTGTCCCTGCACCACTCGGCGCGTTCCCTGGGCTACAACGGCGCGTCCTCCGCGTACCCGACGCACCCGATGTCCTTCGGCTCCATGCTGACGCAGAACGTCGGCGGGAACCACGCGTCGTTCCCGGCGTCCAACGGGCTGAGCATGGACCGGCTGGTGGGGGGGGACCTGCCCTACGCCACGCACCACCTGACAGCGGCGGCTCTGGCGGCCTCCGCGGTGCCCTGCGGCCTGTCGGTGCCCTGCTCCGGGGCCACGTACTCTCTCAATCCGTGCTCCGTCAACCTGCTGGCCGGACAGACCAGTTACTTTTTCCCGCACGTCCCGCACCCGTCCATGGGCGGGCAGGGTGGTTCCCTGGCGGGGGCCCGGGCCTCGGCCTCCGGCTCTCCCCAGGCTCCGGCCTCCTCCTCGGACTCTCTGCGGCCGCCGCTGCCCGCCCTGCCCGCATTCTCCTCCGGACTCTCCGCGGGACTCTCTGACTATTTCACGCACCAGAACCATGGTTCGACCCCCAACCCGCTCATACACTAACCCCCAACCCCCCACACCCACCCCCCAGTCTGTCCAGTTTCCCCCTGAAGCAGTGAGACTGGAAGGAGCTGCTGTGAGTCAAACTTTTACACTGAACCATGAAAACCATGTAAAAAAAAACACGAGAAAACCGTTATTATACACACAGGAGAGAGCTGAGCACAGGTATTATTATTAGAATTATATTATTACTATTTTATTATTATTATTATTATTATTATTATTATTATATAGTGACTCTGCTCTCCTGCGGTGTGTGATGTTGATGCGTGTGTGTACATACTGAGTGTGTGTGTGTGTATAGTTTGTGTCCGCTCGTGCTCGTGCCGCTGCAGTTGATAATGATCAGTATTTCCTGGTGACGGTGAATGAAAAGCGGCTACGTGTCTGTTTGTTCGTTCACTGAAGAAAGAAAGAAAGAAAGAAAGAAAGAAAGAAAGAAAGAAAGAAAGAAAGAAAGAAAGAAAGAAAGAAAGAAAGAAAGAAAGAAAGAAAGAAAGAAATAACCTCACAGACCAAAGAGTCGCCTTTAGGACGTTTACGCTCAGTATTCACACGCACGCACGCGCGCGCCTGACGATCATTGGGAGCAGAAAATCTCCATTTAAACCAGATTTTTACTGCACTTTTATTTTATTTTTTTCTGATGGTAATTTAAAAAAAAATTTATCTAAAGTTTTTTTCTTCTTTTTCAGCTGTAGGAGATTTAATTTGTCATGATTTATCAAAAGAAAAAACAACAACCTGTGAATGTAATTCTCATTGTAGAGAAAATCTGTCCCGTTTTCTTCCAGGCTGTTCTGGTTATTTTATTTTTATAAATTTTTATGAATTTTTTTGGGCCGTAAACGTCTCGTTTATTGGAGGTTTTTCCGCTGATGAAGTTTGTTGCTCTGACTGTAAACGTGACGCCTTTTCTTCTTCTTCTTTGTTTTTTTTTTGTATTAGTTTAAAAAGAGAGAAAATGTTTATCTGTATTTTATTTTCCTTATAGAAGGAGGAGGAGCAGATAAAAAAAAAAGCTGATATTGTCTAATCCTGCTCAGAATGATTGTCTCTGATTGTCTGATCGTCTCTAAAACTTCTCATTGTGATTCTATTTGTGCTGATTCTGATTCTTATTCCGTGTTTTTGTCGCTTACAAAAGTAAAAAAAAAGAGAAAAATGTTTTAATGCTAAAAAAAAACAAAACAAAAATAAAAATAAAAGCATAGGTTACATTCTTAACTCACGCGCATCTCTGGCTCTTCTTTACGCGCGTGTGCGTCTTTTTCTGCCCAAAAGTCACTTATTATTATTTTTATTTTTTTAACAACTAACTTTTATTTCATTTAAAAATGTGTGTGTGTGTGTGTGTGTGTGTTTGCTATGATTGTATATTGTTTTTTCACGCGCTGTTAAAACACACGCACGGTGCACAAACTGTGTCAAATGATGCAAGCAGAGGTCGCGTTGTGTGCGTGTGTGCAGCAGGTTCAGTGTCATGTGCATCAGTTGTAGCCTCGCACACCTGAGTGTGTGCGTGTGTTGTTTTTTATTGGTTTTGTGTATTTTAGGTCAAGCTTTGCTTTGTTTGTGTTTGTTTTCGTTGTAATTGCAACACAAACTGTGTGTGTGTGTGTGTGTGTGTGGGCCATTTTAAGTCGAATTTGCAGCGGGTTCATGTTTTTTTTTTTTCTTTGGTGCAGTTTATTTTATTTTTGTGGGTCAGATAATGATTTTAAATCAGCAGCAGCGTGGATTTTATTTATTTTTTTTAATTTTTTGCCTAAAAACCTGCAACACTAACTGTGTTTGTTTTCGGTGCAGCATTGGTTTAAAACACAGGGATGTTTGTTGTGTTTGTGTTGCCTGTAACACAAACTGTGTGTGTGTGTGTGTTTGTGAGACCTTTGCCTCGCGGGCTAATGTGAGCTTTTCCTCTTCTGTGTTTTATTTTACTCACAACAATTAATTTAATTTCATTTAGAATGTTGTGATTTTTCATCAAAGGTTTATAGTGAATATTTATTTTTTGGTGAGCTGGTTTTTTTTCATTTTTAAATCACATTTATTATTTTAATGCTAATGTGTATCAGATAAACCCTCAGGAATGATGTGGTTCGAGTGTAAAACACGGTTATGGTTTTAAATATAAAAATACAAACTGCTTTCACAAGATTTAATCCGTCCCTGCTATGCGCGTTCACGGCCCGTGCGCGCTTATTTTTCCGTTTTTCTCTCCGTGCGCGTGTTTGAGCTGCAGGAAGTGGAAGATTTTACACTTTATCACAGTCACAGTTTGTGTCTCATCCTCATGGTTATTAATTATTATTTATTTATTATAATTTAATTTAATTTATGTGACGCTTTTATCAACACGAACATTTAGAGTTAATGATTCACATGAACCAGGATTAGAACCAACGACCCTCTGATTATAAACCCGCTTCATTAACCGTTTTTATGGTATTTGTATTTATTTGTTATTATGGGACTTTTTTGGAGCCTGTAGTGCGTGAACATTAGAAACAAACGTGTTATTTGTACGAAAAAAAAATTACAATTACGGTGAAGATTTAGCATTAAATTACTGTTATTTAATAAAAAAAAAACAGATTCATTTGTAATAATTATAATATTAATGATTAAATAATAATAATATTAATGATTAAGCAATAACAATATTAATGATTAAATAATAATACCAATAATAATAAAAAAATATATTTCCAATCAAGCTCGTCTTGTTTTAACTTTCAAAATAAGAGCTTTGAAATAGTCTGAAGCATCTCTTTGTTTTTCATCCTTTGCCTGTTTTTGTTGTTATTTCTACTTTAAACTCCAAGTTTCTTCACTTATACGTAAATATGAAACTCTGATCCTATAAATTTTCTTATGACTCGTTATAAAATCCTCTCCATCTCCACCTGCAGTTCCTGAGGTCAAAGGTCAAAGCGTTCACACACTGAGCACCTGATGAGACGTTTCGTTTTTTTTTAATTGTTTGTGTCCTGTTTTATTCCTCATTAAGTGTTTTTTTTTATCTGTGTTTTATTTTTATCGTCTCTGTTTAAAAAAAAATCTATTTTTGATTTTTTTTTACGTGAAAACATATAGAAACTATTACGTGTTTTATTTTTATACAGCAACAAAAATTAAATCTCTAAAGATGGATAAATGTATATTAATTCAATATAACACAAAAATGTAATAAGATACATTTAAAATAAAAGCATGAATATTTCATTTTGTTTATACAATATTATCTTTTAGAAAACTATAAATGACTTTATTTGCTTATATTTTAAAGGAGTTAAAATATTCACTCCAGATATTTTCCTCAACAGATTTATCTAAAAAAAAAAAAAGCAAATCATGAAAATATTTTTTACATTAGATTTTGAGTGTTTTCAGTGTTGAGCTCTAAATATGGATTTTTTTACAGTTTAGTTTTTTATGTTTTTCCTGATTTTCAAACAAAGTTCAGCTGAATTAAATCCAGAGAATGAAGAATAAATATTAACATGTTTATTTATTTATTTCATTCAGACATTTTACAACAAATATTTATTTGTCACTCACATTGAAAAAGAAAAACATGAATGAAAAGGAGCAGAAAGCAATAAAACCAATGTTGATTTGACCTAATGTCAAATTAATGTAAAACATGGAAAGCTCATCTTACTCTGAAAAACCTGCAAACACTGAAGACAAACAAAATAAATAATTATAACTTGAGGGATTCTTTAAAATCAAATTAGAATACATAAAAATTAAGCTAAACTAATAAAAATCTTCATTTTTTTTTTTTGCAGAGGATTTTAAATGTTTCCTGATATGATTTGAATTTCCAAACATATTAAACATAGAAATAAGGAGAGGAAAAAATAAACTATATACATGTGCTTCTAACATGTCCTATTCTGAGCAAATTCTGGAAAGAGGTCGAGAAGGTAATGAAAAATATTTTTGAACATAATCAAAAGCTGAATTTAGAACACCTTCAAGGAATATATGTACTATTAATAATAAACGAGGTGGATATCCCACTTTTTAATGTTTAGTGTGTTGCAGCCATGAAGCAGCTGACAAAGAAACAACAAATCTCACCCAAAATAAATCTCTGGTTGAGATCGTTAAATAACAATAAAAATTAGAGCTAACTTGAAAAAATAAAATTAAATTTGCTGAAAAAAAAGTACACTATACAATTACATAATTTCATCAAAAGATGTGTGACAAAAACACACTTTTTATTCATCTCCTATTTCATTTTATGTGTCTTTTTTTGTGTTCATCGTTTTCTTTGTTTGTTCTGTTCTGTTTTGTGTTATATATATATATATATATATATATAATAAAATTAAAATAAATGCAGTGGACTTTTGACAATAGCCGTCTGTGAAAATGACATTTTGTTTGTTAATTAATGCAATAAAGTATTAAAAAAAATATAGAAATAGAAAAATATAGGATGAGAAGAAGCAGAGCTGATAAATAAAGCTGCTGTTTTATTGAGCACAAAGATGCTTTTATTTTGTAGGAAACTCTTCAAAAATATTTATTTTTGATTAAAAACATCCTTTATTATGTTTGATGTGTTTAAGTCGACGAGTTTCACACGGTTTAAGATGATTTCTGATTAATTTTAAGAATTGTTTTGTAATTTTTTTCTGATGATTTCTGCTGATATTGAGACATTTATTGATCAAACGGTTTATGGAGATAAATCAGATGATTTCACATCATTTGTGATAAAGTCAGTTTCAGAGATGCTGATGAGGAGGAGATGTCCCTGAGATCAGATGGTTTTAGGAATATCAGAAGAACCAGTGGCTGCTTCATTGATTGATTATTGGAAGAAGAGGGTGAGGTTTGGTTCTTCATGTTAGAATAAACACTTCAGATGATTTTAAAACTCGTCAGATCTTCAGAGAGTTGGTTTTTTCTTCGTTCAGATGATCCCAGGTGAACTTTAAACACTTTGTTGGAGGTGATTTCAGAGTTTTTTTTAGATCCTTCAGGTCAGGGGTGTCAAACTCATTTTAGTTCAGGGGCCAAATACGAACCAGTTTGATCTTGATTATAGTAGATCATTGATCCATAGTTTTCAGTATCAGTTCAATTCAGTAAGAAAAACCCAACATTGTTTTTGTCACCAATTTTTTGTGTAATTTAGAGGAATTTTGTTGAAATTGAATTTATGGAAATAAACGAGATTTTTTCCCACAATTTGAAATAAAAAAATGACTGTTTTAATACATATAACAATATAAACAAAGGAAACATGCAAGCCCCTAAAAATATAGTGGAGTTTCATTAAATTGCTACTGGATTATTTGGTAATTTACAGGATAGGATTAAAAAATAAGAGAAAAGGAGGTACCAAAAAAGTTTGAGAACCACTGCTCTAAAGGGCCGCATTTGGCCCCCGGGCCTTGAGTTTGACACGTGCTTCAGGAACACAGACTTGATGATTTTAAAATCCTCTAAAGATGTTTGGAGATCCTTTCCAGTGATTTCAGATGGTGTTATTATGTCTTCTGATTATTGAGGATCATTGAGGAGGATTTAAAGTGATGCAGGTTCTGAGGGCGTTTTTAATGCTGCTTTCCTAAAGTTTCAGATGATTTTAACAATAATTTACGACGATTCCCAACTTCCCACTTTAAACTGTTCCGTCAATCTTTTCCAATAATTTTCAAACTTTTTCAGTTGAACGTTGGATGATTTCATCTTGTTTTATTTATTGTCTGTGACGTTAAGATCCTCGTAGATCATTTTTTAATAACTTTTCCAAACGTTAGCGTGGATTTCCATTGACGTTGTTGTGAGGCCGTGGCTCGGAGCTGCTGACAGCGTCACAAAGACACTTTCAGCAGCAATTTGTTATTTGGGGAGAAGGAGAACAAGGAGCGGCTGGAGGTAACGTAAGAAGCTCACTGTGAACAAAGGAAGCTGTGATGATATCAGCCCCAGTTAAACGGGGCGAGAAGCACTGAGCGCGCACACGCACACACACACACACACTCCATCATCATCCTCATCATGTCCAACACTTTCACACTTTCTTTAAATTAAATGAATAATTTGTCAATAATTGATAAATTATAAAACAAATTCAAATGTAAAAATGAAAAGAAGTTTTTTTTTTTAATTTGATGAATTATTTTTAAAAGTTGACTATAATTAAAAATAAATGAATCTATCATTTTGAGTTTGTAACAATAAATTAGATTTTTTTCTGTTTCTTTAAAACTTGGATTTTACTTTTAAATAAAGGAAAAAAGTTTTAAAAAACTGAATGAGTAGAAAAATGGAAAAAATCTCCCTAAAAACTTAACAAATGCAATAATAATAATAATAAAACAGAAAAACAATTAAAGTAAACAAAAATATAAACAAAGAAAAATCACAGGAAAAATAAACAAATCGATGAAAAAAAATGACAATAAGTAAAAAATAAAATTAGAAAATAATAAGTTAAAGGAAACATTTACAAATCAATAAAAATAAAATAAAAAATGACAAGTTAAAAAATGAAAAAAGAAATAAATAAAATGAAGGAAATCTGAAAAACGAAAATTGTAACAAAGGCAGAAAAATAAAGAAAGGTGAAATAAGTAAAAAAATAGAGAAAGAGAGAGAAACCAAACTAGAAATAATGAATAAACTTATTTATTTATTTTTTTTAAATTACATTAAAAAAGGCAGAAAAAGAATTAAAAAAATTGAAAAAAGGTCAAAGTTAAAGAATAAACAAAGGATGAAATAAACAAATAATAAAGATGGAAAAACAAACAAACACTGCTCTGAGCCGTGTTTCGTCTAAAGCTCGTGTTTGAAAACTTCCGTGCAGTGAAAAGCGCTCGGCCTTAATCCTCCCTTGAATGCTGGGAGAGCAGAGGGTTAAACCCTGGGGGTCAAAGGTCAGCAGCTCACCGGGAAACTTCCTGCTCATCCGTTTGACGTCAGACAGAAAAACCAACGGAGCCGAAAAAGCTTCAATATCTTCATTTACTCTAAATCATATCATTTCATTCATTAGAATATTCATTTTACTAATTAAAATGATTTCACTTGTTCTTTTATTATTTACAAATAATAAAATGATGAAACAAAACATGAAAAAAAGCTAAAATGGAATTTAAAAAAAGATTAAAAATAGAAAAACAAAACAAAAAAATAGATTTTTTTAAAAGATAAAAAACGGGCACAAGTTTAAAAAAAGTAAAAATAAAAAAAATGTGAATAAAGTGTTAAACTGAGAAACAGAAATAAGTTGAAAAGGAGAAACTGATGATTAATGGACGTCATCTCACATGAGGAGGAGGAAGATGATGAAGATGAAGTGAGGATCCTCCAATCAGCTGCTCCTATAGCGACACCAGCCAATCATATCAAAGCTCTTTAGATGATCGCTCTGACCTCTGACACACGTGTCAAACTCAAGGCCTAGGGGCCAAATCTGGCCCTTTGGAGCATCCAATTCGGTCTGGAGGAGAAAGTAAAAATGACAGAGAAAACATGAATCATTGTGTAAATGAAACTCAACAATATTTTCAGGTGCTCACAGTTTTCCTAGTGCTTATATCACATGATTACAGTCATTTTAAATGTTCAACTGTTGAAAAAACTTAAAATTCTTAGAAAATCATTCAATTTTCCACAAATTATTACACAATATTTCCTTTAATTAAATAGAAATTGGTCACACAATCTAGGAAATGTAAAGTGTAGATCCTGTTGGGACTGATTATCTGTCACTTATTGATTGGATATTGTTGGTTTCTTACATATTTTGTATTTTATATATATGTAGAAATGTAAAATAGGGCACATTAATGTTAAAATAACTGGTTTTTATCATAAAATCCGTGGCCTACTACAGTTAAAACAGCGTGAACTAAAAATGAGTTTGTTACCCCTGGTTTAACACATGTAACATCCCTTTATATGTGGACGTGGCCATTTTGGAGCTTTCAGCCAATCAGCGTTCACGTATCACTCTGAGCTTTAGTTCTTAGTTTGAAGTCATCAGTTCATCTGACTTTATTCTAAAGAAGAGCAGAAACGTTTCAGGGAAGGACTCTGACGTTCACTCACCAGGAGGGGAGACATGGGAAACAACGGTGGGCGGAGCCTCTGAACGCCACTATCATCCATCTTACTACAGATACACACAGGCCTTTAACAGGAAGTCTGTGTTGCCATGGCAACCACCGGATGCCTTTAACCAAGACGTAAGCAACTGAAAGTCTGGGGGCCACATGCAGCCTTTGGTCTAATTTAGAGGGGCCCCTCAAAGTAAACGCAGAAAGAGTTAGCAAAAACAAAAAAACATACACACAAATAATAATAATAAATAATGATAACAACAACAAAAACACAGAAATATGGCTTCGAAAATACAATCACAACTAAACACAAATATTTTTTTTTAATTTTTTTTTTAACAAAAATACACAAAATTACTAAAAACACACAAACAATGACAAAAAGAAAGAAAAATCTACGAGACAACATAAAAAATGACTCCTAACAGGAAAATCACAAAAACAAACACAAATTGACTGCAAAAAACACACAATATGAGAAATTTATACAAAACCACAACAAACATGCATGGAAATAAATGGTTCCTAAAATACAAAATCACAACAAAAACAAATAACAGAAAAAGAAAAACAAAACAACAACAAAAACACACAAAATGAGTAAAAAAACACACAAGACAATGACAAAAATACACAAAGAAAACAGGAACTCTTTCTGCACAGGCAGCTGAAACAGTCTCCACCTCATTCCCAACACTGCTGCTGCAGTGCTGTGAGTTCACCTCATTACTCAGCTTTACGGTTTATTTACATTTAAAACAAAAGTAAAGTTTCATGTTACAAATATTAACACATTTTTGTGCAGTTTAAAAACAGGCTCCACCCACCCCCTGACTCCTCCCCCGGTCTGAGTGGGAGGTCCAGAGAGGAGCCCCCCCTTGCTAACACCACGGCAACTACAGCCAAACAGTGGAAGGTAAAACTGAATTAAATTTTATGTTCACTAATAAAAACTTATGCATAGATTGATAAAAATGCGATAAAAATAATTCAAAGTTTGATATAAAAATAGATGTTATAAATAAATATGGTGAAGAAAGTAATGATAATAGAAATAATAACAATAATATTAAATAAAGTCTTTGTAGGTTTACAAAGTTAAAGAAATAAACCATAAACATAACAATTGATTAAGATCAATTAGGAGAAGACAGAATAATATAAGTTAAAGTTAGGATAAGTTAAGACAGGATAGATTATATCTATCTATATATAAATATATAAGTCTAGTTAGAATTAGAGAAGGTAAATTGAAATAAATTAGAGTAAGACAAGTTTAGTTATGGTACATTAGTTAAGTTAGAATAAGTAAAGATGAGTAAATGTGAGTTTTTAACCCTTGCTGCTGTCATATAAACCCTGTCCACTAGAGGGCGTAAGAGTCATATTAAAGGTTCCTATTTTCTCAGTGTGCGACAGGAAACGCTGTGGTTGACGTGTGAGCGGAGGCAGACTTCAGTCGGGGTTAGCATTAGCCGCAAGGCCGGGGTTAGCTCGTGTCAGGCAAACATGTAAATACGGAGCAAAGCGAAGCAGCCGAGCGCCTCCACTTTTTCAACCCGGCAAAGATCACACCGGGCTTAACTAAATATTATTGTGTGTGTAATTAAGGCGCTAACAACGCACCAGGTTAAACTGGAGTGACACCACTTTGCACTCTGACAATAGGATTAGCAGAGTTTGTTTAACCCCACAGTTCCTGCTTTGCACTCATTACTACCATTATTCACAGCCCGTCGAGCACGCTTCACACAGGCCCCCAAAATACAAACAGAATACCCCAAAATACACACAGAATACCCCAAAATACACACAGAATACCCCAAAATACACACAGAATACCCCAAAATACACACAGAATACCCACAAAATACACTTAGAATACCACCAAAATACTCCCAGATTACCCCCAAAATACACAAAAATACAACCAAAATACTCCCAGAATACCCCCAAAATACACACAGAATACCCCAAAATACACTCTCAAATACCACCAAAATACTCCCAAAATACACACAAAATACCACCAAAATATTCCCAGAATACCCCCAAATTACACTCTAGAGACGCTCTGCAGTCCGCACCACACCACTTGAGGAAGACTGGCAGAGGACTAGAATAAGATCAATTAAAATACATTAGAATAAAATAAGTTAGAATACAGTAAGTTTAAAATAACTTTAACTAAAATAAATTAGAATAAGTTGGAATAAAATAAGTTAGAATAAAGTAAGTTAGAAATAAGATAAATAAATTATAACGAGTTAGAATAAATTACAAAGAAGTTAAAATTTGAAAGAATAAGTTAAAATTTGAAAGAGTAAGTTAGAATAAAATAAGTTTAGAATAAGTTAGAATAACTTAAGTCTAAAATAACTATAAGTTAGAATTACTTAGATTTGATCGACTGTGTTCCTCATGTCTCCTTTTTTAAACAAGTTAAATATTTCTTTTTTCAAACAAAAAATAAATACGTGATTCTTATCATGTTTAGTTTTTGTGTAAAAAAAAAGTTATGGTTAAGATTTTAGGATGAGTAAATTAAGATAAGTTAAGTCAAATTCTCCATTTTCTACCGCCACCAACCTTTACCAGTAAACCAATAAACCATCAAACCTCCCACTACCTGAACAAGCTTCAGCCAATGATGTGGATACCAAAGCTCATCAAACAGGAAGTAGCACCCACATGAAGGCAGAGGAAATAAAGAAGTTAATATTGAATGTGTTTAAAGTTGTCAGAGAGTCTGAAGTCCATAGAGAGCGTAAATTTACTAAGATTGACTTAAATTTACTAAGATTTACTGAGATTTACTGAGATTGACTTAGATTTACTAAGATTTAATAAGATTTACAAAAAATTACCAAGATTTACAAAAAATTACCAAGATTTACTAAGATTTACTTAGATTTACTAAGATTTACAAAAATTTACCAAGATTTACTAAGATTTACAAACATTTACCAAGATTTACTTAGATTTACTTAGATTTACTAAGATTTACTTAGATTTACTAAGATTTACTTGGATTTACAAACATTTACCAAGATTTACTAAGATTTACAAACATTTACCAAGATTTACTAAGATTTACAAACATTTACAAAGATTTACTTAGATTTACTAAGATTTACAAACATTTACCAAGATTTACTAAGATTTACTTAGATTTACTAAGATTTACTTAGATTTACTAAGATTTACTTAGATTTACAAACATTTACTTAGATTTACAAACATTTACCAAGATTTACTAAGATTTACAAACATTTACCAAGATTTACTAAGATTTACTTAGATTTACTAAGATTTACAAACATTTACCAAGATTTACTAAGATTTACTTAGATTTACGAAGATTTACTTAGATTTACTAAGATTTACTTAGATTTACAAACATTTACCAAGATTTACTAAGATTTACTTAGATTTACTTAAATTTACTAAGATTTACAAACATTTACCAAGATTTACTAAGATTTACTAAGATTTACTTAGATTTACTAAGATTTAATAAGATTTACAAACATTTACCAAGATTTACTAAGATTTACTTAGATTTACTAAGATTTACTTAGATTTTCTAAGATTTACTAAGATTTACTTAGATTTACTTAGATTTACTAAGATTTACTAAGATTTACTAAGATTTACTTAGATTTACTAAGATTTACTTAGATTTACTAAGATTTACTAAGATTTACTAAGATTTACTTAGATTTACTAAGATTTACTTAGATTTACTAAGATTTACTAAGATTTACTTAGATTTACTTAGATTTACTAAGATTTACTTAGCGCTGAGTGATCTGTGTTTGAACAATATCCTTTTATTCTCTAATTGCTAAAACTGTCAAAATCCACTTCCACCTCCAGAGCGGCCAACACCGTCATTAATTTCTACAAGCTGCAATTCACATTTCTACAAAAACCCTCCAACATGTTGGCAGGACACACACACACACGCACACACGCACACGCACACACACACACACACACACACACACACACACACACACACACACACACACACACACACACAGTAAGATGATCAGCTGCAGATGAACCGAGCTCGACCTGCACTTAACTCAGAGGATCATGTGATCACCGGATCTTTCTTTGTCCATTAAACGGACACAGATCCAATCTGCAAGTTCAAACCCTGCTGCACACACACACACACACACACACACACACACACACACACACACACACACACACACACACACACACACACACACACACACACACACACACACACACACAAATATTTCTTCAAAACAAAAGCTTCAGGTGGATTTTTTTCTACTTTAAAGATGCAGACACCAATAAGTCATTTATCAGGCTTCAGAATAAAAGCTCGACATCTTTTTCTTTTCTTTGAACAAATAAAAGCTTGTGATCTGACTGAAAATGAGTCCACGGCCCATTTTTGGGCCTCGACCCATAGAGTGAGAACCAGAACCTGCGATTTAGAATAAACATTAAAAAACATATTTTTTATCTAAAAGACGGCTTTAAAATGTATTTGAAATGCTTTCAAAATAAAAATAAAAAGTCTCAGGAGAATGACAACCAAAACACACAACACGACAACAACGGGGCACACAAACCACAATAACACAGAGCAACTACACAAATGCACAAAAATGTACATAAAAATACACAAAACGACCAAACACACAAAAATGATAAAACACAAAATTGCTGACAAAACTAAATAAAACCCAACTTTGACACCGAAACTCGAAAAAAAACCAACGTTTTTTTTTTTCTTTTTGCCAAAACGAGGCCGTGAACAAGGAATATGAAACTGTCACTGCACAGACTGACAGAAACAGACTGAAAGAGGAGGAGGAGACACATTCAGTGTGTGTGTGTGTGTGTGTGTGTGTGTGTGCTAGAGTCAGGAGGAGACGATGGTGGAGATGTTTGTGAACCCTCAGAGACTCAGAGGTGAAGGTGATGACCAAATCTGAACAGTAGGTGAGAAATGAAGCAGGTTTGGATAATTAGTCACCTCATTTCCAATTCATTAACACGTGTGTGTGTGTGTGTGTGTGTGTGCACCTGAACAGTGTGTGACTGTAACGCAGGAATGTTAATGACTAATTTTAGTTCACATATGCTTCCCTTTAATCACTGTTTACAAGTCTGACTCTGACTAATGAGGCCCTGACTTCAGCTCCTGCTCTGATTTTACTCTGATTACATCTGATTTTACTCTGATTACACACCTGACTTACACTAAGGGACTATGTTATGAAGCTAGATTACCGCTTATCGCGCTAACTTCGAGGATTTAATCAGTGTGTGTTATACTACAAAGCTCCCTAACGTCTTACGGAGCTAAATCACCATGGTAACTTAGGCTGAACGACTAGCCTGGTCGGGAGCAGGTTTTGTTCTTGATAGGATCTGAGCGAGTGTTAAAGCCCCGCCTCCTGACCAATCCGTTCTCTTAGAAAACGAGCTGTCCAATAAAAGGTGATGTGTGAACACGTCACTGTGTGGATCTGATCTGACGCTGACAGGAGAGAATATTTACACATCAATGCATCCCTTCATTTACTGATGACATCATTTAGGAAACATATAGATTTATATCTGATGGACTGATCTATAGTCAGCTGATGAAGCCTGTGTCGATCGTATGTGTGGACGAGTGAAGTCATATATTAATTAATTTATTGAATTACGAATTGAGCTACAGGCTTCATCAGCTGACTCTGTGAATGCGTAAAAGCGTCACATTATTTATGATATTAATCCATTGAATGAGATATCCCATCCAATGAATTAATATCATAAATAATTTCACGCTTTTACGCATTCACAGTATCAGCTGAATAAGCCTTTGTGTTTTCATTCCTGACTTTTCTGTTACAACAGGGTTGTTTTTGGTCTGAATTATGGATTTTAATTGTCCATAATTTTGTACTTCAGCAACACATAACCTGGTGGGGATCAAGTTATGAAGTGGATCAGATCTGAGCGAGTATAAAAGCTCCGCCTCCTGTTGCTCTTCACTGTCATCATGGATTTATATTTATTATATTTATTTAAGATCATAAGCTGTTCCTCCTGTAAAGACGCTTCTCCATTGATTGGTCAGACACTGCAAGCTCCACCCCTTTTATGTGAGCACGCACGTAGCCAGGCTGAAAACATTTGGCATTAAGTAGCGTGTTGTGATCGACCGTCATAGGACAGCTTCTCTCTGACAGTGAATGTTTGGTTAGTTGAATCCCGCTAACGGAGATTAATCCAGGATATCATTATCTAGATTTGTAGCATAGGGTCTAACTCTGACTTAAATACTAATCCAAGGAAAGTATTTACAAACAAACTGTAGGTATTGATGGTTTTCTAATAAAGCTTTAAGGTCAAAGGTCAGTCATTGTTCACACAAAGCAGGATCAACTTATCCTAACCTATCAGATCTAATCTGAATCTAACTCATCCTAACTTATCAGATCTGACTAACTCAGTGGTTCCCAAACTTTTTTCTGCTGCACCCCCCTTTGAAAAAAAAATAATAAAATAATTGAATATTCTTCAAATCTCTTAAAAATAACATAAAATTTGTTATGACATTTTTTTAAACAAATAAAAATTCTTATTATAAAAGTGCAACAAAAAACCTTTTTCTATTTTCCATGCTAGTGCCCCCTTGTCATGATGTTTTTTTCACTATTTTTCACACTCAATAACCCCGCCCCTCCTTGCACCAACCTGCCATGACATTACGCCCCCCCTCAGGGGCGCGCCCCCCAGTTTGGGAGTCACCGCCTTAACCCATCTGATCTTAACCTAAATTATCTTCCCCTATGTGTACCTAACTTATCCTGATATAACGTAAACCTAACTCATCTAACTCTAGCTTATCTTATCTTATCCCAACTCATCCTATCCTATTAACCTGTCTTACTTAAACCTATCCTATTTCAACTTGAGATATTTTAACTTGCTTCTAACGTATCCTAGGGTAAGTGAACCTAACTTATCTAAACTTTGTTTACTTTGCAGCAGAGTTTAATCAGTTACAATATTAAAGTCTGTGTGTGTGTGTGTGTACAGTGTGTGTGTGTGTACACTAATCTTGATGTGTAGAACATGTGTGTGTGGCCTCCTGCTGTCTCCCTGTGTGATGAATAATAAACGAGCAGTGAGTGGCTCCGGTTGACGATAATGGACTAATTAGTTGTATCTCACATTAGCGATATCGGACACTGGGCTCCTGCGCGCTAACACTAATGTCTGGGCCGGGCCCCCGGGGGCCCCGCCGTCTAATCTCCTGTTCCGGTGAGAGCGTGGAGGAAGGAGGGCGGACTCGCTGTAACAGGTATTTCAGTGTGTGACGGAAACACGACCAGAGAGGAAAACACACAAGCTGACAAAGTGGAGGATTTCAGGGTGGGCGGAGCCTAAGGACAGGTGAGGCTTTGTCTGGGAGGTAGATCCGTATCAGGGCCGCCTCTCCCGCCCGGCCGCGCGCTCTCTACGAGGAGGATCGGTTTACGGCCGGGAGACTGGCTGTCGCCTGGGCGCAGACTGACAGACAGGACACACACACACACGCACACACACACACACACACACACGCACACACACACACAGATTAGATTCATGTCTGATCTCGATAAGTGACGCAGACTAAAGCAGCTTTACAGGTTTCCACTGATCTTCATCTACAGACGTTCACATCATCTTTACATCATCTTTACATCGTTACAGATCAACACTGACACACTGAAGAGGCAAAAACACAACAAGAAAAAATACACAAAACAACAACAATATTACACAAGACAAATTCAAATTGGAACAACCAAAGCAACTCCAAAGGAACAGAAAATAATAAAACAAGCACACAAAACCCCAAACAGATTCAAAACAAACACAAGCTGACACAAAAATACAAAAAAAGAGCAAAGAAAACCACTAAAATGACAATATAACAAAACCACTCAAACAAATACAAAAAACCAAACTTCTCGACACCTTTACATTGACTGAGTGCGTGACCCGGGTCCCTGTCGGTCCCTGTCCTGAGCAGCAGCCAATCAGAGGACTCAGTGGATCCGTGAGTCGTGACTCAGTAAAAAGACTCGACTCTTTAACTCACTGGTCTCTCAGAGGAGGAGGAGGACACCACTGACCTCAGGAGATGGACATTCCCATGGCAACGGGGGACCCCGGCCTACAAGACGACCAATCAGCTTCTGCTCACCCAGACCTGTCCTGGACATCGGTTAGTTTCTTCTGAAAAAAGAAGATGCAGATGATGAAGACGAAGAAGAAAACCGACGACACACATTAATTCCTCATAGCAGTATTTATATGTATTTATTAATTGATTGCTGTATTTGAGGAGGTAAACAGATGTTTAGATGACGGTGGCTGGTCTTTAAATAAAGCAGAGTAACACGTAGTAACTGTGTGTGATTCAAACTCTCGCTGTGACGACGCCTTTGTTTGGGAGTGTTGACAGAAGAGAAAACCACAGTGGGAACGGAACGTCCTGAAGTCTGAGGGAAGTGAACGCATCACAGTTTCACCTCAGACAGCAAGTGTGTGTGTGTGTGTTATCCTCTACACACAGACACACACACTTCATAATCCCTAGCCTAACTCCCTGTAAATCCTAAACAGTCACAGTAATAACTCATTTCACACACACACACACACGCACGCACACACATTTTAGTCTGTGCAGCGAAGTGCAGGAGAAGAACATTTTTCTCATTTCTTTAAATATTTTGCTCTTTTTTGGAGAATTTTTTTCTACTTTTGTCACAGATTTTGTGTTTTGTCATCACGTCATGAGGTTTTGTTGTGGTTGTGTATTTTTCTGTTAACACTTTTTATCGTCAATTTGTATATTTTTGTAGTTGTTCTGTGTATTTTTGTAGTTGTTCTGTGTATTTTTGTTGTTTAGTGAACGTCATTCCTGTGCGGTTTTGTTGTCGTTTTGTGTATTTTGGTCATCAGCCTCCTTAGACTTTTTATTTTGAAAACCACCTTTTTGGAAAATATTTTTTAATATCTGTGAGTTTTAGTGTCAAAGTTGTCGTTTTATCTAGTTTTGTCAGCGATTTTGTGTTTTGTTGTAACTTAGCATGTTTTGTTATTTTGTGTGTTTTGGCAGGTTTTTTTGGAGTCATTTTGTGTGTTTCTGTAGTTGCTTTGTGTTGTATATTCAGTCCTTAAAACAAAAATAAGTTATGAAATTGTTACACTTTCATATTTACAAACAAATGTCAGTAAACTGTGTTTGTACGTGAAATACATTTTTTAATTACCATTTCTTTGTGTCAAACATGGTGCATTAGTTCTTTTTAATTCAAATAACACCGAGTTTGTTTGGGAGGTTTTGGCCAGTGTGCTCAGAGGGGGCGTGGTCAGAGAGGGTGGGGCTAAAATAGGCAACACTCTCCTGGTCTGTTGTTCTAATCCTTTAACCCAGGATTAAACCAGGGTTAAAAAAAAGACCAAAATCAGTGAGGATTAAACCTGGATTAAAGCAGTTAGACTAGGATTAAAGGATCCCTGTAGTGAGTTTAAAATGCACATCAGCCCAATAACTGATCCACATGGATTAATTTTATTTTATCCTGGACGGCAAAGAAAAAAACATGAAGTTTTACAAAATTAATTTTATTTCATTTTTAGGTAAAATTGTCACTTCCACTTTTGTGCTCACATCTCTATCACTTAACAGTGTTTGATTAGACTGAGGATAAATTAATCCTCTTCTCTATGAAACAGGATGTGTTTCATCCAGTCGCTTAATGTGAACCACACGAAAAATAAAACGAGATTAAGAGCCAGCACTAAACCAGAGCTAATTCAGGATTAAACCAGCGTTAAATCAGGATTAAATCAGAGTTAATTCAGGATTAAACCAGAATTAAAGCAGGATCATGGTGGGATTAAACCAGCATTAAATCAGGATTAAACTAGAGTTAATTCAGGATTAAATCAGGATTAAAGCAGGATTATGGTGGGATTAAACCAGCATTCAATCAGGATTAAACCAGACTTCATTCAGGATTAAATTAGCATTAAATCAGGATTAAAGCAGGATCATGGTGGGATTAAATGAGCGTTAAATCAGGATTAAACCAGAGTTAATTCAGGATTAAATCGGGATTAAAGCAGGATTATGGTGGGATTAAACCAGCATTCAATCAGGATTAAACCAGATTTAATTCAGGGTTAATTCAGGTTTAAATCAGGATTAAAGCAGGATCATGGTGGGATTAAACCAGCATCAAATCAGGATTAAGGTGGGATTAACAAAGGTCAGAGTAATATAAGAATGATCCAAGACAAATTGAGAGTCACATGATTAAACCAAACATGAATAAGGAATCAGCCAGGATTAAATTAGGATTAGTGAATAAATAATGAGCAAAAACCAAATCCCAGTCATGTCAGGATTAAACTTGAATTAAACTAGGTTCATAATGACAGCATAAAGATAAGGATTAAACCAGAGATTAAACAGAAGTTAAACAGTCAGTGGTAATAATCCAACGAGTCGTCTCCAGAATGAGCTCAGAGCGAGCGCTGTGTGTGTGTGTGTGTGTGTGTGTGTGTGTGTGTCAGCGCCGCAGTGTGAGAAGCGTCCTCCTGTTTGTGTGTAGGTGTCATTACAACAAAGACAACAGCTGCTAATGGAGACGAGGAGAGGCTTTGTTTTCCTGTTGATTCTCAAACAAACAGAGCAGCATCGCTGTCACGCTTTGATTTACCCACACCACATCATCACAATATGACTACAGACCTCTACAGACCACTACAGACATCTACAGACATCTACAGAACACTATAGACCACTACAGACATCTACAGAACACTATAGACCACTACAGACCTCTACAGACATCTACAGAACACTATAGACCACTACAGACCTCTACAGACCTCTACAGACCACTACAGTCCACTATAGACCACTACACACATCTACAGACCTCTACACACTTCTCCAGACCTCTACAGCCCACTACAGACCAGTACACACTTCTACAGACCTCTACAGACCATCACCCAAGAACCAGGCTCCATCACCTCTGATCACTGATCCTGGGCTCAGGAGCAGCATGAGGCTCTTCACCATCCAACATAACAACTTGACACAAAACTGTTGAGTAGTGACTAGTTTGTTAGCAACAACTAACATCAAACTGAGGCAATCCAGTGGTGTTTCCAACCAGCTGGTGATCATGTTAACTGGAGACTGAGTCTGAGTGTTAGCTGGTCATCAGTTAACATGGACACCAGTTTGATCACAACAGCAGAGAAGTTGCTGATGAAGGAGTTTAGGAGAGTTGGTCAATCCTTCACTGCGTCAGTCTGTTTACTGGTTTATATTTGTTTATTATGGTTTATACTGGTTTATATTGGTTTATACTGGTTTATATTGGTTTATATTGGTTTATACTAGTTTCTAATAGTTTATACTGGTTTATATTGGTTTATACTAGTTTATACTGGTTTATATTGGTTTATACTAGTTTAAAATAGTTTATACTGGTTTATAATAGTTTATATTGGTTTATACTGGTTTATATTGGTTTATACTAGTTTATAATAGTTTATACTAGTTTATACTGGTTTATAGTAGTTTATATTGGTTCATACTGGTTTATATTGGTTTATACTAGTTTATATTGGTTTATACTGGTTTGTAGTAGTTTATATTGGTTCATACTGGTTTATATTGGTTTATACTAGTTAATATTGGTTTATACTAGTTTATATTGGTTTATACTGTTTTTCCTCAGTAAATCTGACACTAATAAAGGAAGCTTGATGACATATATACGAGTGTTAGAAAGTTGTGTCTGTATTTGTGATTTGAGTGAATCATGATGAGGCTGATAAACAGGACCTAGTAAAGCTCAGCACTGCACGTGTGTGTCTGTGTGTGTGTGTGCGTGTGTGTCTCTTGTTCGGGTGAAATTAGTTAAAGCTGTCATGTGACACACTGAGAGACAATGTGTGTGTGTTTTCCCAACATCCTCCCACAGTTTACACACACAAAGCATCTCAGCGTGTCGGTCTCGAGGGTCTAAACTCTGTGTGTGTGTGTGTGTGTGTGTGTGTGTACAGTCTGTTGATCTGTCTGTGTCTGTAGCGCCAACTCGTCTTTGGAAACCTGAGCAGTTACAGCTCAGCGTCTGAGCCTCACAGACGACTTGGTTTCTCTCATTAAAGATCACACACACACACACAGTCTGTACAGTGTACGTTTCCTATTCCTTCCTAACGAGGGTTATCATAATGACCTAAAAACACATAAAAACGGGCTGCGATCGTCCGGTGTTGCAGTTAATCTGGTGTGTGTGTTATCTGATGTGTGAAGTGTGTGTTCTCATGATTCAGTCACATGTTTATAGAACACACAGGAGCTAATCCATGTTGTGTAACAGTGTGTGACGCTGTTTACTGTCACAAACAAACCATCACCATCCTACATCAACAGGATTTTCTAGACAGCAGGAGGATGGAGTTACAGCAGCATCAGCTCCTCTTTCTCTCTCTCACACACACACACACACACACACACACACACACACACACACACATGCACACGCACACACACAAAGATGGAGAACAAAGAGAAGAACGATTAGCAGAAGAAGAGAACCATGGAAGAAACACTGAGTCCTAATATTCCTCCTATGGATGAGGTCACAGAGTTAAGGAAAGGTGTTAGGAGACTTCCTAAAGAAGTTAGGGAAAGGCCATCACATTGTTTTGACATGCAGACGCACTTCCACTAGGTGACGTAATAATAATAATAATAATAATAATAATACTTCTCACACTCACCTTCCACTCATTAATCAACATGTAAGAGGAAAAAATAACTTTCTCATGGTTTTGCTACAGTGATATACATTTCTTTAGTCTAATTCAGAGGGCTAAAGTTGAAAAAGTTCTGTTTCCTCCCTCCCTTATTATTCCACATTTTGTAAAAAATCAGCTCCAAACGGGCCAGTAGGATTTTTCTTGCGTTGTGACGTCATAACGTAGATGACAATCCTGGCTCCTCCTACCCTATAAGTCACAGCTAAAACAAACATAGTAAAGGCAGGTTGATATTACAGTTACGTATATCACAGGTAATATCTTTACGTTCAGTAGATAATCCAGTGTATAGATAAACCAAAAGGCGCTCACAATTAGTTTAGTTTTTAGTAGCCGTTTATACCGACTTGTATCACCTTCATGAGATAATTGTCAAAACAATAGACTGTCTTAAATGGACTATTCCTGCAGGTTAAATGAGTAAGGAAGAATAAGGAAGACTGTGTGTGTTTACGCCCACTCATGCATATGCAGAAAGGCTAAAAAACATCCTGTTGTAGGAACACTTTGAAAGTGACTTTTCAGAGGCTAAAACTCCAGAAAACAGGCGAGTTTGAGAAAATAAACCTCAAATACTGTTGTATGGGTTTTTAGAACAAATGGAGATGGGTGAAAAATAGCATAACACTGAACCATTAATCCAAAATAAGTAGGATTTTATGAAATAGTTACATTTGATAATGAATGAATTATGTTGAATAAAATATAATGTGGCTAAAAATGTCTCTGATCCATTTTTCTAGAACCACAGAGTGTCTGTTTTATGTCAGTTACAATCCGATAATATGGCTGCATATCATAAAATATGGGTTTTAAATTATTTGAAGTTGTTAAGCCATATTATTGCTTTGGTAATTTACATGATCTGCGTCCCCTTTTCAGTTTTTTTGAGTTTCCGTGAACACTCTGATGAGCGTGTCCCTTTAAATGTTGTCGCCGCAATGAATTGTGAGTCAGCATTATGTGGTCTCCTTTGGTAAAGGATGCATCAGTGTTTCCTAGGCTAAAGGAGGTTATAAAGGAAGCATTGAGCCTCCCTTAGCTTTTAGAGAATTTGAAAGCTCCTTACCATGGCCGCCGCTTAAACACTTCCAGGGTTAAGGAAAAGTGGATAGGAAAAGAGATAGGAGGGAATATTATGGAGCTCAGGCTGCAGCTCCATCTGCTCCAATCAGGACTCACAGACAGACACTAACTAGCCCGGGAGCAACATTTCTCACTGAACTAACGCTGACAAAGGTGTTACTGAGTTACTTGCACACTGAGTTAGTTAGTATTGACTTGTTACATACTGACTCAATTATTGACCGACGTAGTTACTTTAACAATTACTGATTGAGTTTGTTGCTGATGTATTTAATTACTTACAGAATTAGTTATTTACTGACTCTGTTACTGACTGATTTAGTCACTTACAAACTAAGGGCTCTATTCTCCCATGTGCGTAAGTCCAGAAAGCTTTTTTTGGACTTATTTGTTTTTGGTTGCGCACTATTCTCCCCCTAGACCTTCATCCCAGCTACGCACTGTGGGTGGAGCAGCCCAGAAATGTGGGCGTTCCCATTCCAATTTGGCTTTACCCGCATTCTCCGGTGTGCGTACTTCCTTTTCCTCTTACGCGCTTCTAACCCTGGAATAGTTGCAGCGCCCCCATAAGGTGAAACATTATGTTGCACTACAAATATGGACTTGGTTACATTTGAAGCCACACGGACTTGTGAATTAAAACTCTGACAAACGCAGACTTCTGTCCATGTTGGTCACAGTGATTCAACTATTTTCATACTATGTCCAATGTATGGGTACGCCCACATTTCAGGGCTGTTCCACCCACAGTGCGTAACTGGGATGAAGGATGGGGCGAAGCCAAAAACAGGGCCGCTGCGCGGCTTTTTTGACTTACGTGCATTGGGGGAATGGAACCCTTAGTTACTTATGTTAGTTACTTAATTACTAAAGGAATGGTCTTTATTATTGATGACATAATAAATAAATGAGTCATTAATGAACTTGAAATAATGAAAAGATGAGAAAATGTTATCAATGATCAACAACATGTGACTCAAACAGCCTTGTAAGGCTGGGGTTATGGTTTGACTGGTGATCATGTTATCTTCTGACTGATTCCAAGGACAGATGTAGTAGAAAATGTAAATGATGCATGGCAGTGTGCAGTTATTGTGTCATTGTGATGAACAACAGAGAGTTATCAGATATAACCATGACCGGTTGAAGTGAGACACCCACAGGAGTACACACACACACGCGCAAACACACACACACACACACACGTGAGCGTCCGACCAGACGAGGAGGAGATGCCGTCTGTGCCGTCGCAGCAGCAGCAGCAGAAGAAGAAGAAAAGGAAGCGTGTTCAACGTGTGATGATCGGGTGAATCTTTGTGTTGATGTGAGGCGCACACATCTGCGCCTTTGTGAGTCTTTGTGTGACGATTCTGTGTGTGTGTGTGTGTGTGTGTGTGTGTGTGTGTGTGTGTTAATCACTGCCAGACTACCATCGAGCCAGGTGGTGTTGTCTTTAAACCCGAGTCCCAGCTGTACCTGCTCCACCTAATCACTGTGAGTGTGTGTGTGTGTGTGTGTGTGTGTGTGTGTGTGTGTGTGTGTGTGTCCTGGGATGTGGTTGATGATCCAATTCACTGGAGGGAGGCGGTGTTTCCCACTCCCCCGAAATCACACCTCCACACCCTCAATACCCTCAACGCCGCATTAAATCTTGCCACTGTTGTTTGTGTGTGTGTCTGTGTGTGTGTGTGTTTCTTTCCTGTTTCCCCCTGAGCTCATTCTCTTTTTCGGGGTCCGTTAATGTTCGCTGTTTGCTTGTTTTTTCATCATTCCTCGGGAACCAACACCTTGTAAACACACAACATTACTGTGTGTGTTTGTTTGTGAGAGTGTGTGTGTGTGCTACTCTTGTGCAGAGTGACAGACTTTATAACAAAGACTCAGATGAGACATCGCAGATGTAGCATGTGTGTGACAGAAATGTTCCCTTTTGACGGTTGTCCCTATAATTATGGCTGCCTGTCGTGGGATGAAACAGCTCTGCTAACTGCTAACGCTAACGGCTAATGGCTGCCAAGCTTGTGTGATGACTTCTCTTTACTTTAATTTATTAGTTGTGATGGGTAAATATGTCAGTTTTAGTTAAAAGCTCATTTTAACCTACAACATAAATGAACAAAACAAAAACAAACTTACATAAAAGTGAACTAATATAAAAATAACAAAATAAGTAAAATACGTCCTCCACGTACATTTGAGGAGATCTATGTTTATTTGTCTTCCATATTTGACGTGATCGGCTGCAGTTTCAGCTTTTTTGATTAAAAATAGTTTGACATCGTCAGCATAGTGACACACTTCACCATCACTGTGTGTCTTTGCTTTGAGGCCTTACACTGATCATTAGCCCTAAATATCCCATAATGCATCACACACTGTCTGTGCAGATAGACTAGTCTCGTCTGCATGTAAAGATGTATTTAAATTACATTGACATGTTGGGTTGTCTGTCCTGGACTAGAGGTGCTATCATGTGTTTCTATGCTACAGCATTTGTTTTCTTCTTCTTCTGCTGGAAGAGAAACATTTGTGTAAATTGTATAATTTTATTTAAAAATCAGGTTTCTGGCAGATTTAAACTACATTTACTCATTTTACTTCAAATTGATGCAGAGATTGTTGTAAAATATAATGCTGAGAAAGTTAAAGCTGCAGAATCGAAGTATTTAACTTCTAAATTTAAAGTGAATTCTATTAGTAGTTTCATTCAAACAGTGTAGGAATTAATAATAGAAAATGTAAAATAAACTAATTGAAGGACAGCGCTGAAAAACCACTGACACCATAAACGCAGATCATATCTTTCAAACCGAAACTAAACTTTGTAAAAGAAACTAATCTAAAAACAAACGGAGGAGTGAACAAAGTAAACGCACAAAATGACTCCAAAAAACATACACTTACAATAAAATATACAAAAGGACAAGAAAAATAGATGAAATGATCCAAACCACACAAAAACGCACAAAAAAATCCCAAAACTATAAAGCAATCCTCCCAAAAAAGAAAATATAAAATATAAAATAATCAACAGTTTCAAATCAAAGAAACAAACGTCCAAAAAAGACATAAAATTAGACGAAAACCACAGAAATGAATCTACAAACACACAAAACTACACATAAAGGTCAAAGAAGAGCAGCAAAAACACAAAAAAGAACCAAAACCACACAAAAATAGCAAATGCTCACAGAATCATTCCAAAAACGACAACATCAAAATCTAATATTGCACAACACACAAAACAACAAAAAACTGTAAAGCAAAACTAAAAAAAAAGCAACTACACAAAACAACGACAAATATACAGTAATCAACCATTTAATTCAAAGAAAAAACTGTCCAAAAAAACACAAAATGAGAAGAAAACCACAAAAACGATCCCAGAAACACACAACACTACACAAAAAGGTCAAAGAAGAGCAGCAAAAACACACAAAACAACAACAAAAATGCACCAAAGAACTCCAAAATATACAAAATGTAAACAATACTGCATGAATTAAAACCCCTTCAAAATAATGTCCGTGCACACACTGATGTGTAACGTAATGTTTGAGTGTCACTGTTTGTAAAAAAGGAGCAAAGAAATGTTTCAGGTCAACCTGTGTGTGCTAAAGGACCAATCAAACGTCTTCAGATCAATGGTGTGAATGAGTGAATAAATGAATGAGTGAATGTCGTGTAGCGCCCCCTGGGCTCAGCCTCAGTACTACAGGATGTTTAGTCACAGAAGACAATCGATGGACAGTTTGTTCATACTGCACCATCCACCGCACTGTCAATACAGATGATTTGATGTGAAAACAGGAGGGTGTGTGTGTGTGTGTGTGTGTGTGTGTGAGTGAGTCCAACACAGCAGAGGATGAAGAGCAGAGTGACCTGCTCTGTTTTCATGTGGAGGATCGATCCGTCTCAGCGGTCAATCGAGATTATTAAACAGCAGGAGAGGGGGGGAGAGAGAGAGAAAGAGAGAGAGAGGGCGGGGGAGAGGGATGCCAATCAAAGAGCATCTCTCTCTTCATCATCATCATCATCAGTGCAGTTTCCTCGGCAACCATCTCCACACCGACAGTGGTCCCTCTGTGTGTGTGTGCGTGTGTGTGTGTGTCTGTTCAGGTACATTTTGAGGTAAAGAGACATGATGGGAGGATGTCGCTATGGCGACGAGGCCCAATATTTCAGCCCAGAAGCTGAGGAGATGTACGGCCCTAAAAACAGACGTTTGGAGTCAAGACAGTATATGGAGATGCTACAATAACAGTTACAGTTACAATAACAACTTGTGCTGCTTTTGGTTGATCTAAAAAACAAGAAAAGTTAAAGATGTCAATGTAAACCTCTTTGATTTACAGAAAGAGCATAAAAAGTCTGTGATTTACTCTCTAACTTCAGCCACCAGAGCGTGCCAATGCATTGTTTAAGGGAGAGTAAAGGTCCCTTAGGAGAGCTCTTCTTCTCTGCTTCATTATCTACTACCAAAGCTCAGAGTTTTTATCCTCTTTCTGTAAACAAAAGGTTTACATTGACATTTTTACTTTTCCTGTTTTTTAAGAGCAACCAAATCATGAAAAAGCTGCTAAATGATGTAAAAATCATGCTGAATGTTTCACTCCAATAGAAAACAATGGGATGTTTACAGGCAGTGGGGCCGTGTGACATCATCAATTACGTAATTTAAAGATGGAGGAACACAGGCTCTAAAACTGTAAAGTAGTCCCATTAAAAGGCCATTAAATGAACATGGTGCATAATAATTTGTTTTGTTAGACATAGATCTACTAATAAGAACATTTATCTTTTTTATTTTTAGCCCACATTTATAAAAACAGTAGAGGATCCCTTTAAAGGTTGATGATGATGATGATGATGATGATGAAGAGGAAGAGGAAGAGGAAGAGGAAGAGGAAGAGGAAGAGGAAGAAGACGAAGAAGTAGAGATCCACAGAAACTAATGGCAACAATGCCGCAGATTTTCAGAAATGACACACAGACAGACTCTATGTGGCATCAGGACGGAATGCTGCACAGCTATCATCATCACCATCATCATCTTCATCCCCGTTGTCATGGCGACGCATCACTGCATCCGTCTGACACCTGAGGAGACGGAGCGTGGCGCCGCCTGCCTTTGTGTGCTGTGCTGCTCCTTTGTGACGCTACCGCCACTCAGAGATGAAGATGCTCTCACACTCAGCTCATCACCAGGTCAAAGGTCACGCAGAAGAAAAGTCCTTCAGTCACAGTGCTGAGTCATGGTTAGGACTTTTAACCCTCAGTGGATCCACTGCTATGTCTATGTTCATATATTTATGTTTAACCACATTTCACAGCCCAACAATAAAATATAGAAATATGACACATAGATCAAATGTAGATATTAAACAGGAGGTTATTTGGTGCGTTTGCTGTCGAGCCGTCTGATTGGCTGAGCAGCTGCAGATGAAAGGTCAGATTGTGGGCGTGTCCATAGAGTAAAAGTAGTGTTTGATTGAAGCCTTTACGCCCAGTTTTAAAAGTCACCACTGATCAATACATGTGATCAGTCATTGATAAAGCCTCACTAACCTCTCTACATCTATGAATCCACTTTGTTTGTGTTTCTGAACCAGTCGACTCCACATGAAGACTCTCAAGGATTTCCACAATCTGCTTCCTGCTGTGTGTGTGTGTGTGTGTGTGTGTGTGTGTGTGTGTTGAAAGACGGTCCTAATATTTACTGATGATCTTTAATCACTGGCTCTAAACGAACACAGTTGTCTGTCTGTTATAATCACTTTTCCTCAGCTGCTCCGTTTGTTTGGACTCACTCACACACACACTCACACACACACGTGCACACACACACACGCACTGGTGCGTACCTTCTCCCTCGGCTCTGTCAGCGCTCCATCGCTCAGCTCTGAGAGGCTTTGGTTCCTCCAACGTTCCTGAAAACAAACACATTTAAACTCAGACACTTTCAACACTTTGTGTGTTTTTGTCACTTTTGTGGTTTAGTTTTAATCCTCCACAAAAAAAGGAAGACCAGGACTAAAAAATGGACTAAGACCATGTCTTAGATCAGTGGTTCTGAAACATTTCAGGCTCTAGTCCCCCTTTCTCTTATTTCTGAATCCAAGTCCCCCCTTTGTCCGTCTACCACATTTTGCTCAGTAAACTATTTAAAAACAACTATAGATCATAATGATGGAATGAATTAGTGATAACACACGTTTTAAAGAATCTCATTTTGTAAATAAGTGAATGAAACAGTATTTAGTGCAGTGGTTCACAACCTTTTTTGGATCGTGACCCCATTTTTAAAATCAAGAACTTCTTGTTGTTTTTTCTAGAATTAGTTTTTGATCATGTTTGAGCTCTGATATTTATAATTTTTTTTTACTGCATTTTAGTTTATATTTCACAAAGTGAATGTATAGAAATACAGTTGTTTAAGATTGTGTTGTTTAATAAAATAAAAAGAATTAAAAAAGTTCTAAAATATATTTACAGTTTTTACAACTTTTAGGTGACCCCATTAAAACTCCAGGTGGCCCCATATGAGTTCCAGACCCTAAGGTTGAGAAACACTGATTTAGTCGCTCCTGAATAGATTTTTTTCGATAGTTTTTTATCATTTCCAGTCATATCACGCCTGGGGAGGAATCAAGACTGACACTTTATTTGTTCATTTTCCTCTCTCTCTCTCTCTCAAGTACCCCCTGTAATGCTATTGCGTACCCCTAGGGGTACATGTACCCCTATTTGAAAAACTCTGTCTTAAAATATGACTACAATCAGATCAGTGCTAAAGATAGCAGGACCTCAGACGTGTGTGTGTGTGTGTGTGTGTGTGTGTGTGTTCCTCTCTGTGTGTGTGTGTGTGTGTGTTCCTGGGAGTCTCTGCGCTCACACTCTGGATCAGATCCTAACTTCCACACCGACAGCAGTCACAGTCATACATTAACACTGTCACGCAGTCGCCTGAGGGCCGCGCACGCCGCCATATTTACCCACATGTTCCGCCGCGCAGCGACGTGTTGTGCATTCATTAACGTGAAAATGTGCAAAACACTGCGTGTGTGACGGTTGGCGACGGTGTGAATGCTGTGGTTTGTGTCGGCACCCAAAGCTCCAGAGATACAAACTATTTCTGGGATTCT
This sequence comes from Gouania willdenowi, assembly GCF_900634775.1. Lineage (NCBI taxonomy): Eukaryota > Metazoa > Chordata > Actinopteri > Blenniiformes > Gobiesocidae > Gouania > Gouania willdenowi. The sequence continues at coordinate 32,357,016 of NC_041065.1, forward strand.
GATCTTTATCTTTCCCTCTTTGAGATGCAGAAATCCTTCCAAAAGCTCTGCATGGAGCTTTGCAGCCATATATCAGATGTTAGGATGAGAAGATCAGATTAAATAACACAGAGCACATGTAAGAGATGATCTGTCAGAAGTGAGATGTGCTAAACCATGTTACAGTGTTACAGGAGCTACTATTTATTATTAAACAAATAATATCAATAGCCACCAGTCTCACGTAAGGTTAGCTTAGCACATAGCCACCGGTCCCCCTATGTTTAGTTAGCTGAGCACATAGCCACCAGTCCCCCTATGTTTGGTTAGCTTAGCACATAGCCACCAGCCCCCTATGTTTGGTTAGCTTAGCACATAGCCACCAGTCCCCTTATGTTTGGTTAGCTTAACATCTAGCCAGCAGTCCCACTATGTTTGGTTAGCTAAACATCTAGCCACCAGTCCCCCTAACGTTTGGTTAGCTTAGCACATAGCCACCAGTCCCCCTATGTTTGGTTAGCTTAGCACATAGCCACCAGTCCCCCTATGTTTGGTTAGCTTAACATCTAGCCAGCAGTCCCACTATGTTTGGTTAGCTAAACATCTAGCCACCAGTCCCCCTATGTTAGCCCCCTGCGGTCACAGATTCTTTTGGGGCACAGATTTTGTTTATCAAATTCCAGTAAACAAAAGAGGTTTACATCGACTTTGTTTTTTAACTTTTACTGATTTTTAGATCAACCCAAAGCAGCACAAGTTGTTAGACTTTGTGAAATAATTTGTGGAAAATAGCAAATAGTTCAACAATTCCACCTTTGAAATTATTGCCATCATGTGATTTAAGTATGGGGAAACTGGGTGAGTGTCATTGAATGTGTGTATTTTGAGGGGCTCAGTTGGTCATTTACACAATGACTTTCTCCTGCGGGCCACATTGGATGCTCCAAAGTGCCGGATTTGGCCCCCAGGCCGTAAGTTTGACACTAGTGTTCTAAACATTCAATTCAACTTTACTTATATAGCGCAAATTACAGCATCTCTGTTTAAAAATGTCTTTTGTTAAAATAACTCATGTCTCTGGAGTTAAACTGGTGAAATGTTCTTTAATCCACTGTTTTTCTACTGGTGTCTGAGAGTTTTCTGATGGTTTCTGGTTTTTCTTTGACGTTTCTCAGTGTGAAGGAGCTACTCTAGTGTTATTGTGCCTGTGTGTGTGTGTGTGTGTGTGTGTGTGCCCCCTCTTCATCTTTCTTTACCTCCTCCAGTGGAACAAAGGCTGTAAAACACACACTGACAGGGAGAGAAGGAGCGAGGAGGGGCCTTTTAGCCCCGGGGTCAAAGGTCGGGGGCCCTTAAAACAACACTCCGAGACTCTCGGTAATTACAGCGGCGCTCCCACTCATGTGGAGAGGAATCCCGATTCACTGGCAGCGCCAATTAATGAGTCTGGAAGTGTGTGAAAGCGTTGGCTCGGACCGACGGCGCTCTCTCACCTGAGCTCTGAAAAGACGAACCCTCTCTTTTTTTCGGGGCTCTCGGAGCGTCGCGGCGTCCTTTCAGCGGATAATGAGGCTGAGTTTGGAGGCACAATGCCACACTTCCACACTAACGTCACACCTTCTGTCAGTAATTGGCTGCTCTCCATCCACGGCTGGTCGTTTAAACGCGCCGTTTGTCCGGGGCCGGGCTTCACGTGTGCGTTAAATCAAACAAAAACACACGTCCCGTCGCTCGCAGCGACTCACGAGTGTTTACTGACAATAATCATCACCAGTTTAATCCTTTCCCTTACACTACACGGCATTACACAAAGCCTACACTCACAATTTACCTTCTTTACTCAAGTTAAAGGACAGAGTAAGTGTGTTGTTCTACTGATGACTCAGCAAAATTAAAAATGACTTAACATTTCATAACAAAGACTAAACAGTTAAAACTAGATAAAGACTTTACTTTCACTCATTCTACCCTGAATCCTATTCCTCAAATGTCACTTTTCCACGTTAGCATGTATGCTAATAAATGCTAATAAAACATTGTGCTCGAGACTTATTTTGTAGTAAATGTTTTCACAATAATTTAGAAAAATAAAAATTCAGATGGTGGGTGTAATCCTACCTTCACTGTGAAAGAATGTGGACAACAGAAAACAACCAAAAATAAACACAATAAAATAACTACACAAAACAGATACAAAAAAGACACAAAACAACAAAAAAAAGTTAAAACGATACAAAAACTACACAAAACCATTTAAAAAAACAAGAAACCGAACACCTAAATTACCCACAAATTAACAAAAAAACACAAATAAAATTACAACACAAACAACCAAATAAAAATAAAAAAGACACGTAAAAACAAGAAAATAATAAACAAATAATAAAAAAAATAAAACTATTAAATAATACAAAAACTACACAACACAAGAAAATACACAAAAAACAGAAATTAACTAAAAAGAAAAACCTGACAAAACATTACAAAACAACCAAGAAACGACAAAATAAAAAAAACTACACAAAATACTTTTTCTTAAAAAAGACACAAAACATCAAGGAAACAACAACAAACAAAAAACTGTTAAACAATTAAAAATACTACACAACACAACCAAGAAACTACGCAAACCAATGTAAAAAAACAACACATAATAAAGAGAGAATTATTTTGTTTATGTTAAAACGATGTTGGTCATTCATTGGTCTGCAGATCGTCAAGGTGGAAATGGGACTCTTTCATTGGTGGGGAGTATTGCCATGGTTACCAACGTGTCCTGGTTTTTTCTGTGAAGTCCTGCGAACAGTGATTATAGCACACACGCACGCACGCACACGCACAGAACCTGAACTTAGTAACTCTTCTTCTATGGTGGGCAATGCTGGTTTATCAAAGTCACAGATTAGCATCACGGCTTGATCGCTGATAGCACCGAGCAGTGTCCGCGAACACCGAGCTAACAGTCGGACAGCAAGGATGTATCCCTCTGTGTGTGTGTGTGTGTGTGTGGGGTCGTGTCAGGGTCAGATCAGCCAGGTGTGGAGGATTAGTGTAGCTGAACTCTCTGTACCTTGAAGATGGTTTTGTCACCAAAACAGCAGATGAAGAAGAAAAAATACTGAGATCAGAACCGACCTTATGGTGCCAACGTGCAACAGCAACTAAACCACGTGCACAGATACCAGCGTCGCCAACTGAGCCCAGTTGGACAAACACCACAAACACTCAAAACAACATTTCAAAATAAGAGCAACAATACGCAATGAGAAAGACACAAAACGATGCAAGAATCCACAAACATATGCAAAAAAACCCCCAAAAAGTTTGAAAAAAAAAAAGCATTGACATAAATAAATAAAATAACAGACAGCTGTGCAGTACTGACTAGTGTAATGACAAGGAGACACCCTCTGTGTGATGCTGTGGTGTTTTAAACACGCTGGTGATCATGGTAACTGGTGACAGGGGTTAGCTGGTGAGGCTCAGATGTCAGTCATCAGTTAACACAGACACCAGTTTGATCAGAGCAGTGTTGATGGTGATAAACTGTAGTGTCTCCTCTCATCTGAGCCATGTGTTTAACGTCTCACACAGCCCCAGCTTTAGTGTGTGTGTGTGTGTGTGTGTTGTAATGCTCCTTTAATCTCCTGGTGTGTGTTCTATAATCTGCGAGGCAGAGCTGCTCCTCGGTGTCGGTGACACACAATAACACACATACCGATGGACAGTGATGAGTGTGTTTAGCTCGGAGCAGTGTGTGTGTGTGTGTGTGTGTGTGTGTGTGTGTGTATGAGAGAGAGTAACTTTAGCTGTTAATGATGGTGGAGGAGGGGGCGTTTGATGGGGCGGGTGGGTACAAATGACTTGAAGAGGGAGAGGAAGGTAAGACGATCCAGGTCGGACTCACCCTTAAAAGCACCACCACCTTTTGTCCTCAGTGTGTGTGTGTGTGTGTGTGTGTGTGCTGACAGGCTGTCATGAATCATCCTCACCCTCCTCTTCCTCGCTCTTCGGCCCTGGAGGGCGAGCTGTCATGTTCAAGAGAGGCGCGCTTGTTTGGTCGTCGGCGAAGAAAGGAAACACTGTGAAAACATACACATGTACTTAGAGCCACAAAGTATGTCAACAAGACACACACACACACTCACAGACACACACACACACACACACACAGGTAAATTACAGAGCGCAGGTATGTCAACACACACACGGGAGCCAAAGAAGCGCTTGTTTTGTTGTGCTTCAGGAAGGACAAACACACACATGTAAATGAGACGATGAGAGGTTTGAGAACAGGAGACCTGAGAGGGGGAGGGAGCTTAGAGACGGATCCACAGAACGCCATGAGACCACGGAAACATCTACACAAACCATCCCTTAAAATGTGCCTTGAACACACCTTAAAACACCCAAAAACATGGTGTCAAACTAATTTTGGTTCAAGGGCCAAATACGGACCAGTTGGACCACAAATGGGCCGCAGGTTTCAGGTGAGAAAATGAACTATTTCTACATGAATGTGCCCAGTTATAAATTGGACATAAAGTATGGAAAGCAATCAATAAGTGATAGATACTAAAATGTCCTTAGATTGATTGATTTTTTTGACCGATTCATCTATTATTTGGAGAAATTTTGTGGATCAATCTGCGAAAAAGTTCTTTCAACAGCAATTTACAATAGTTCTTTTGGGTAATTTACACAAAGATTCAAGTTTTCTCTGTCATTTTCACTTCATCCAGCGGGACAAACTGGATAATCTAAAGTGCCAGATTTGGTCCCCAGACCTTGAGTTTGACACATTTGCCCTAAACACACCATAAAAACACCCCAAACAAGCTCTAAATACACCCCAATAGCGCCTTGAATATTCCTTAAATACACTTTAAATATGCCTTAAACACACCTTAAATATACCTTAAACACACCTTAAACTTGTTTTCAACATGCCTTGAACACACCTTAAATGTCTTAAACACACCGCAAACATGCCTTAAACACACCTTAAATATGCCTCAAACACACCTAAAACTTGTTTTCAACATGCCTTGAACACACCTTAAACACACCATGAACACATCTTAAACATGTCTTAAACACACCTTTGGATCAGGTGTGTTTGTGGTGTGTACTTTGTGTTCTGTGTGTCCTGTTCCTAATGTTCAGGTTCATCTCTGGAGGATGTGTGACATACTTTGTGTGTTTAACGGTTTCAATATTTGGAGGTTTGTTTAAATTTCACGCTTCAGGACAAAACAAAGCCAGTCCTGAGGAGCGCTTGTTTTGTCTTTGTTTACGCTCTGCGACACTGCACGCTGCCACTTAGGGCGACAAAGTATGAAAATACACAATCACACACACACAAAGGGAGGCTTGTGTTGTCGTCCTGAGAGACAGGAAGAAGGCAGGATAAACAAAAGCAAACAGAGGGAAAGCTGATAGCGTGTAAACACACACACACACACACACACACACACGCACACACTGAAGAACAATGGCTGTGATTAATTTCTCAGATCTGGTGACCGTGTGTCGCTGCGTTGGTTGGGTGAAAAAAAGAGAACGAAACAAACACACTGCTGTGAAAGCAACACAGAGACGCCAGCCAGCAAATCTAACGCACCCTGGCTGTGAGAGAGGTCAGAGGTCAACGTGAAGGAGAACCTGAAAACTCAGCAGAGAAATACCTCTGAGGTGTGAGGACTGTGAAATCTAAAGATAGGAATACACAAACTTAGTCCGTGTGTGCAGGGCCGTCAGACTGGAGGTCTGTTTTATACTGTGTGTATGAAAATGCATTTACATTTTTTTTAGATTATTTTTATTGGAATGAAAAGGATCCTGTGTGAAAATAAGCAGGTTTTGCACTAAAACCATGATTCATGCTGCATCAGGGCCCTAGCGTTGGGTTGTTTACAGAGGAGACTGGACAAATCAACAAACAACAAACTTTCAACAGCAATCGCTAAATGGGTGGCTACATCCTGCAGGTTGATTAGCATTGTGGAGGACAAAGGTCTGCTTGAAATACTTCACATCGCATCAAATGACGACACGAACGAGTTACCCTCGAGAACCACCACTGCAACCAATATACACAACCTGTATAAAGAGGAGAAAGCTAAAGTGGAGGACGCAATGGGACGGACAAGCACGGCTGCCCTAACTGGAGATTATTGGACGTCAATTTTAATGTACAATCAGAACAGATACAAAATATGCGATTAATTAGCAATTAATCATGAGTTAATTATGGAAGTCGTGTGATTAATCTTGATTTAAACAAATGAATTGTTTGACATCCCTAATATACAGTATGTATATAAATAGTTATACTCAAACCCCCAAAGTAATTTCCAGCCGTCCCTAAATTGCAGCAAAAGTATGTCACACACACAATATTCAATCAACCACTAAAACATGGTAGAACAGATTTAAAAAAGTGCAGTGGATATGGAGTTATTAGGTTATTGCAGGTTTTTTCAACCTTGGGGTCAGGACCCCATGTGGGGTCGCCTAAAATGTCTAGAAATTGGTAAAAAACAAAAAAAAAACTGAGGTTTAAACGAATCAAAACTTTAAATTTTTCTTTTAATTATTATTTTTCAAATACACATTACACACAATAAATATTGAATAACTGTATCTTATACTTTGTCAAATATAAATCTAGTTCCAATAAAATGCAGTATAAAAATATCTACGGTGAAACTAATCCTGGCTACTCTGTGTTTGTAACACATTTTAATAAACATGATCAAAAACTAATTCTCAAAAAAAAAATGTCTTTGGGGTCACCAGACATTTGTGATATCAAAATGGGGTCACGACCCGACAAAGGTTTGGAAGTAAAAAATAAAGTTTATATAATAATGCAAGAATACTAATATAGTTTCCAGCAAAAAAGTAAAGTGTAAATAACTTACAGTAGGGAACCAACCAGATGTGTGTGTACGTACATGTGTGTGTGTGTGTGTGTGTGTGTGTGTAACGTTAAATAACAAAGTAGACGAAGGGGGAAAAAATGAGCTGACATTTAGACTTTCTGGGGACCTGAACCTGATCCAGCAGGCAAGTGTAGGTGTGTGTGTGTGTGTGTGTGTGCGTGCAGTGTTGGTATTTGCAGAGATGAGCTGAGGCTTGTAGGTGTGACTTTCTTTGCTCTTTCAAACCAACCATCAAAGGGAGAATCAGTGTTTTATCACCTCAATAAATCACTGCCATCACCAGTAGAATCATTATCAGAATCAGAAATACTTTATTATTATTAGAAATATTACAAAGAAAAAGAAGAAACACTGACAAAGAAATGGAAAAGAAAGCATACATAATGATGTAAAAGCCTGTTAATTAAATGAGGATTAAATACAAGTGCACACATTACAGTAGAAAAATAATGATATTAATCTATCTATAAATACAAGGAACGTCTGTGTGCATGTGTGTAGCGCATATCGACTTGAAACCTTTTTAACAGCTTGCACATAGTCCGAGTGTGTGCATCCATTATTTTGGGCTTATTTGGTGATTAAGTTGCAAAAAGTTTATTCAAATTTTATTTTGAACGCGGGTTAGATCAGACATGAGAGGGGGGAGGGGCGTCCGAATATTCTCTGGCTTTGTACTTTGAACACATGCACAAAGTCTGTGTAAACATGCACATTTCTCCACAAACACAGCATTATAAACGCTGATATTTTCACCACGTTTATAACCTAATGCACAGCTTGGATGTACATGCTGAACGCACACAGAGCCGTTCAGAGAGAGTTAAGACAACGAAAGATCGAAAAAGACTCGAATAGTTCCCGGAAATTATTGCCGGGCAATGGCAGCGGCTGTGCTCAAAGCGAAAGGTGAAACGTGCATTTCTCCACGAACACGGCATTATAAACGCTGATATTTTCACCACATGCTTATAACCTAATGCACAGCTTGGATGGACATGACATGTTTGTGTGTAATTCATTTTCCCACTGGGTTTTCTGAGTTTTTTCTTGCCAAAGGAGGGTCTAAAGACAGAGGACGACATTTTTTATCCATTTGCTTAAGTCCAGCGAACATTGGTGCAAACTTTATTTATCAATTTATCATGAGCATGTCCTATAGAATTAAACCAGGGAAGCACACACACATTTACCCCTTTATTAACACTACAGAGTTACAGAGTACGTACACATCTTTGTACATCCAACCTTCAAACACATACTTATTTGGCCATAATTGACAACTCTTCTTAAGCTCCTCCCGCTATATGAATACATACTTCCGACGGACACTGTACTAGTAATAATAATATATAAATATAATACAGATATATACAAGAAGCTGTCAGTTATATATCATACATCATGTATTAATTAACATATTTATTGAGGAATACCAGTATAAAGTAAGGATTTAACTTTTATCCTGTAAACTGTCGCAAGTTATTTTTAGATTATTATTTTTACATTTAAATAAACAGCTGCTGCATTTGGACTTTTTTTATTTTTGCTCTACAAGGAAACTTAAAACTCAGGACACTTTATTGGTGGTTTAAGTCCTGCAGATTATTGTTATATCGTCTACCCCAAACACTGTGATTTTCTTTATTTGTAAGATAAAATAATGCTGTGCACTTTATTTTAGTCAAAGAGCTGAAAACAGGTCTGCAGTGTAACGTGATGAACACATTTAGTTTGTTTTTAAAATGTGAAAAATTAAAGAGTAAAGGAAGTGATATAATTTAGTATTTTGGACAGCAATGTTCACAGGTATTGTTGAATGTTTTACAATAAATTAAGTTTGGAACATTTAAGGTGTATGATGTCAGTTTAAAAAAAAAAAATCGGGATCGGCCAGAAAATTACAATTTGTGCACCTCTAGTATAAACCAGTATATACATAGAAATGATAATGCTACTGCTGTAGCTTACATTCATTCAAACGTAAGATTTAAAACCACACAGTTATGATAAATTAATTGAATGAAAACAGTTTGAACACAGCATTAGTGTGTGCATGTGTGTCTGTGACTGATGGCTCCTTGTAATGAATGTAAAGGCCGTATTGTTGGCTTCATCCACTGGGTTAGAGCCTCAGGGCGAGAAAGGCCATTAACGTGCACAGGCTCAGCTTTCAAAGAGACGCACAACCACAGCACAGACTCACAAAGAGACACACAACTACACCACACAGATGTCTCTGAACACAACGCGTGATCGGAAACACACACAGGAGATTGAGCATTTGTCAATCATTCCGACACACAAAAACACACACACACACACACTGGACGGACTAATGTGAGACACAGTTCAACACAAAGATGGGGAATCCTCACACACGCACTGCTTCAATTTAAACGCAAACATACAGTGTCAGTATTCATCTTGTTGCATAAAAGCTTAACTTTCCTTATTATTGAAAGTAAACGTATGAATTGGACTTTTTCTTACTGTGTGCAAATTTCCTTAATGTACGTAAATTAATGTCATTTTCCTTATTGTACGTAAAGTTGCGTCACTTTCCTGATTGTATGTAAAGTTGTGTACCTTTCCTTATTGTACGTAAAGATGTATCATTTTCCTTATTGTACGTAAAGTTGTGTCACATTCTTTATTGTACGTAATGTTGTATCGCTTTCCTTATTGTACGTAAAGATGTATAATGTTCCTTTTTATACGTAAAGTCACTTTCCTTATTGTACGTAAAGTTGCATCACTTTCCTTATTGTACGTAAAGTTGCGTCACTTTCCTTCTTGTACGTAAAGTTGCGTTACTTTCCTTATTGTATTTAAAGATGTATCATTTACCTTATTGTACGTAAAGTTGCGTCACTTTCCTTCTTGTACGTAAAGTTGCGTCACTTTCCTTATTGTATGTAAAGATGTATCATTTACCTTATTGTACGTAAAGTTGCATAACTTTCCTTACTGTACGTAAAGTTGCGTCACTTTCCGTATTGTACGTAAAGTTGTGTAACTTCCCTCATTGTACGTAAATGTGCGAAGGTTTCCTTCATGTTTGCGTAAAAATGGGTTGGTGTTTAATTACGTAGGCATGCGTTGTATCAGTTGCATAAAAAAACATTTTTTGTACGTGAACCTGATTGTCGTTCCTGTTGTGTTAAATATAGATGGTTACGTTAATATTTGTCATCATGGTTTAGATTGTGTAAACTGTTTCTTCCCGTGGCATTAACAACCATGTTGTCTTTCCTTTGCGTGAAGCGATGAGTTGATTCTGAGCTATCGACCAATCACTCGCCCCCTCTTCACCTCCTTTTTTTTTCACATTTATCAAACAAATAGCGAGCGTGACGCCGCGCTCTCGACAAGCTAATCACGATAATAACACGGTGATGCTAGCAGTGCGTTGAATGGATCACGTGACCTTTGGTTATTACGGGTTTGGAATTGATGAAGTGAAGCTCACGCTGCGAGGCGTCTCGTGGAGGAAATCTCCTTCAGCTGGAGTGTCGCTCTTAATATTTCCTCTGCACGCACACAATACGGCTGATTAACGCACACGCGTGTCACACGTGAGGGCAGAACATGTGACTGGAGCTTCGTTTGATAAAAGGCAGATTAGAAATAATGACATTATTTCCTCTTCCAATGTTTTAGATGCTAATGACATAGTTTTACTGTGTTTGAATATTAACTAAATGTTTTAGACGTGATAATCAACATTTACCCACATTAAATCATTTTAGTGTTTAGTAAAACAATTGTTGTTGCCAGATACAAAGTGATTCCCCTCAGAAACGCTCCCAAATCCACTAAAATGTGGCCTTTACATCATTTTTCAGACTCCAAACCCAACCTGGCAACGCAGCTTCTGATCTGGTTGGTTTTCCTCTGTGCTTCATGTTGCCTTAAACACGCCTTACGCACATGGTAAATACGCCTTAAACACGCTTTAAGCACACCTTTAATGCACCTTAAACACACTGTAAATGTCAACACACCTTAAACATGCATTAAACATACTTTAACATGGCATAAACATGCCCTAAACACACCTTAAACATGCCTTAAGCACACCTTAAACACATAAACATGAAGAGAAGTCATAATTTGATAAAAGTGTAAAAAGATAAAAGGTCAAAAATGAAATGTATATGATTATGAGTTATGAGACTGGGTTAGTTAGGTCCTGCTGATCATGTAACCCTGGTAGTAAAGAAGTGGGTTGGTTCCATTATAAACAGCACACCACTGCTGTGGTGCGTTCACTAATCACAGAGGCAGTGAACTACACACACATACACACACACACAGGTGTGTAATGTCCCACAGTCACTGAGGACAGTAAACTCACCGTGAGCACACAGGAATGCACTGCTGCTGACCTCTGACGCTCCTTTGTCTCTACCAGCAAGTTTCACCCTGAGTGCTGGTTACATGATACAGAACACACACACACACACATTTTGACATTCTGTCTTCATCACAGACACGCCTCTACTTTCACTTTGCTCTTACCACACACACACGCACACACACATACACACACACACACACACACACACACACACGCACACACACGGGAGCTGGGTCTGTCTGAGTCAAATGTCAAACTGCTTTTAGCGGCTGTTTGATAAACACTGCAGTGGTAATGAGTGGAAATGGCAAAGCAAAACATGTCCTCTGTGTGTGTGTGTGTGTGTGTGTGTGTGTGTGTGTGTGTGGCAGAGCAGAGGAAGAGTGTTGAACTTTACACTCTTGAGGAATAATCTCTTCTAATTGCTCTGAATTAGAAGAACATGGTTTAGTTTGACTCCTGTCAGGTCACACTGAGGGATGAGGAATGCCACCACCTGCTGCTCAGAAAGGAGGCAACGCGTCAACGCAACGTCATCAGTCTGCAGCCTCTCAGGTGGTGCATTCAAATTTCTATTTGTTGCCTGATAACATGTTGCTGTTTGTCATTGCATTGCTGGTGGTTGACATGTTGCTGGTTGCTTTAGTATGACATGTTTCTTTAGGTTGCCACATTCAGTGTCTCACACCTCTTTCCAGTTGCTCCTTTAGGAATACGCATGAAAACAGTAACTGAATTGCCGGTTGCTGTTTGTTTCCTGTTTGCTGCCACAACTTGTGGCAGTTGTAGCAGTTGCAGGTTGCTCTCATATGTTGCTGTTGCTCAGCTGAAGTTTGTTTCCATATTGTTGGTTGACTCAGCCATCTCATCCATTAGTTGCCTGGATAAACTGAAGCTTCGCCTCCTGATGACTGTTCCACTTTCCAATTCTTCGTAGGCTGCCGTCTCGAGTTTCTTCAACAGCGTGCAACTTGTGCAACTTAGAATTCACTAACATCAAGATAAATCGTGTAGTTGCTCATTGCTCTAGTTGATGCTCCTCTTGTTGCTGTAACGGTTGCTGCTGTTTGACCAGTTTCCTTTGATCTGTTGCAGGATGTTGTCTTTAAAATGATCTGAACAACAGCAACAACAGTTGCCATACTGTTGGTTGACTTGGCCAACCCATCCATTAGTTGCCGCTGACAATCTAACTAAAGCTCTGCCTCCTGTTGACTGTTTCACAGTTTTTTTAAACTCTGCAGGTTGCCCTCTTCCAGTTTCTTCAACAGAGTGCAACTTGATGAAGCTACTTTAATGGCAACATTGATGTGTTTAGCTGCCGCTTACTGCAATCATGTAATTGCTCACTGCTCTAGTTGACGCTCCTCTTGTTGCCTTCGTCCGTTGCT
>NC_041065.1:32374695-32399695 GCF_900634775.1 Gouania willdenowi
CTCACATGTTTGATTAGCTTAGCATGTACTAGCAACTAATCTCAGATGTTTGGTTAGCTTCGTTGGTAGCCACCAGTTCCATGTGTTCGGTTAGCTTAGCATGTAGCAAGCAATCTCACGTTTGTTTAGCTTAGCATGTAGCAAGCAATCTCACATGTTTGTTTAGCTTAGCATGTAGCAACAAATCTCACATGTTTGGTTAGCTTAGCATGTAGCTAAAGGAATGATGTCATCAAGATAATTTAAATTAGGTTTTGATAAACTTAATTTAAACTAAAATAAAACAATAAACCTGATCAGATTCAGTAAACCATTGATGCCTGGGGGGAAATTGGGTGACTGTGACATTAATGCTGTTCTCATACATCTTTATATGACATAAATAACTATGAGTAGTCATGAATAAAAAAATAATAATAAAATAATGAGCAGTCAGAATAATCAATGTCACTACAACTTAAATCTACCTTTTAATTGTATCTTACTTATTTTTGAAATACATTTTTGTTTATTTTTAATGTATTATTTATTTTGTATTAAATATTTTTTTTCCGAAAAAATTATCAATATTACTAAAAAAAACAAATAAAAAAAATAAAGTGGAAAACATGGAACTTGGAAAAAAATAAAAGGGATTTTATCTTTATTTTATCGGGCCCTCATCATAACACTGAGTTACTGTAGCTGATGTCGGCACAGCTGCAGCTCTGCTAGTGCTGCTGCTGGGGGGCCTGCACAACCAGTTTTAGTCAAAAACGAGAAGAAAAAACTTGCTAAATTTTGTTATACTTTCTCAAAAAAAGTGTAATCGTTTTTGTTAACAAGTGTTGTGAAATGTTGCAATACATTTCACTTAATTTGAAAATACTTTGTGTACTGTTCATAGTTCGCATTCTCAATGTTATTAAAAGAAATTATAGTTCTAAATTTGTGTCTTTTTTTGCCCCATGGTATCGAAACTGGTATCGAGTTCTTTTTTTTTTTTTTTTTTAATCAATATCGAGTTTGAAATTCTAGTATCGTGACAACCCTAGGGTTAAGATCTCCAACAGGGTTGATTATTGTCGTCCCATCTGGATTCTGAGGGACCTTCTGTGTGTGCTGAAGCCTTGCGACTTGACCTCTGACCTCTGACCCCTTACAGTCTGAAGCTTGCGGTGAAGATGGCGAGTAGAAAACAAATGGTAGCTCGCTAAGTTCCTGAGGAAAGTGAGATGTAATGTGAGAGAGTGAGGAGAGAGTTAATGTGTCTATCGCAGTCTATTTATCCATCACGCAGCGTGTGTGTGTGTGCTATAGTGTGTGTGTGTGTGTGTGTGTGTGTGTGTGTGTGTGTGTGTGTGTGTGTGTGTGTGTGTGTGTGTGTGTGTGTGTGTGGGCTCTGGTTACAGCCGGCCCGGCCCTGGCCGACCACGCGGCGGTGGTTTGATGGTTTTAGTGCCTCCCGCTCGATGCAAATCTCATCAGTAGTTTTTAGACACGAGCACAAGGAAGCGACAAACAGAAACCGGAGAGAAGCCGCATTAACGCTCCTTCAAGGAGAGAAAAAGGAAACCAGAGGCTGAAAATATGGCGTCGGGTTTCCCACGTTTGGAAAAATATCCTCAATTTGATCAAAAATTTATAATGTGACTGTGAGAGCAGCTCAGGTTTCCTGCAGGCGGCTGCCGCACATTACACAGCTCCTTTAATGTGGTTAGCACACTTTAACACACTGTCCACGCAATCTGACTCTGTGTGTGTGTGTGTGTGTGTGTGTGTGCGCTAAGAGCACTAAAACACACGTCTATACGCAGCCTTAATGGCACAGCTTTTCTCACAGTTTTTGGACTAACGTCAAACTAAAGCAGAGCGGACCAACTGCAGGCACTAATCTGGACCACCAAAGTGTCCGATTAGGCCCGTGGGAAGGTTCAGCAGGAAGTGAATGTTGACCATCAAGTAAAGCTTTAGTCGTAACCTTCAACATTTTACTTTAAAATATTCCAAAGTGTAGCCCTGAACTACACACCTGGACTACACACCTGGACTACACAACAGAGGGGTATTCCATAAGGGAGGTTTAACAAACTCTGAGTCTATCCATAAAATCTGGGTCAACATACCCCACGATGGAAAACTCTGGGTATCTGATTCCATTACAGCTGGTATGAAGTGGGTTAATCAACCCTGAGTATGTAAACCTTGGGTTACTTATGTGCACGCGCGCGATAAAAAGCCATCATCAATGAATCAGATATTACTCGAGCTGCCATGGCAACCACCCAGAAGAGAGTGATTTATTCACTCTGATGGTGAAATAAGCCGGTGTTTGAGGAATATGAGCCTGTTCTAAAGGTGTTTTCGCACTGAACACACCTTCAGTGACTATAGTGGCTTAAATCACCCGTAATTAGTCACACTTTTTGGTCGCTTCATCACTTTATTGCTTCAGTGACGTGACGAGCGGTGAATAATATAAATAAAATGTGTCTGAGAAGACGTGTCAGCAGCATAGGATGGCTGCATAGAGAGTCCTCCTGTTACACTGGATATTAAGACAGTAAATGCAGCTTGAAATCACATAATTTATATTGATTTTTAATGTAATATTTTCACCAGAGTCATCTCAACGTCCAAAAAATACGTCATAAAAAAAACTCATAATTCACTGCACCATCGTATCTTCAAAGGTACGTGAGCTATAGATCAAACTGTATTACAATATAAAACAACAATTGAGCTTCAAACGTGGATTAATTTAATCCTTTATATTATCTACAGGTTTGTATTCAGTGAAATTTACAACAGATGTCAGTAGATGTTTTAATGCAGATCAACCTCAGTGACTTTAATGATCTGAATCCACAATGTTAGAAAGAAAACTATACAAAAAAACAAAAAAAAAACGTAAAGCAACACAACATTATTAATGATGTGAGCACGTCTGTGGTGTGTGATGTTACTAATGTGTTTCAGAGAAAAGTGTCAAGGTTCAGGTTCATTTAAGTGTTCAGGTGGGCGGAGCCGGGTGGAAACCCAGGGTTAGCCAGCGAGCAGGTTTAGTTCACGGACAATGTTGCCATGGTAACATACTCAGAGAAGAACATACCTCGTGTTTAGGAATGAGATACTCAGAGTTTCCCTCATTTCAGCCTGAACATACTCAGAGTTTGAACATAACCCACTTTATGGAATACCACTCTGAACTACATACCTGGATTAAAAACGCTGTAAAAACTACAAATATCCAAACTAATTCAGTCCAATCAGTGGCTAGCATTAAGAAAGGGGCAGGGCATGATGTCTATTGAGCCAATCAGAAGTGAGGATGAACCAACACATGTATAAAAACATAATTTCTGACACCAGTATCGGTATCATATGAATTTGTTTTATTCAGTCCACTAAAAAATACCATTATCAATATCGCTACTGAATCTAATACAAAAACTGAGTATATGTGATCAAATATTACATATAGTATGTTAGAGTACAGTATAGGAGGTAAATATGTGAATCAGATGTGATTATGATGCTCTGTAATGTTTATATACACACATACTGTATATAAACAATATCTGTTCCATATTAATATTATATATGGTAAAGTATAAAGTGCATTTAAAAAAACAACAACAAAACAATGCATTTCTTCATACAGTAATAATGATGTCTCCTTTGTGAAGTAAGGCTAACTAATTACACTACAGCATCAATTAATCCTGTTTTAATAAATTATGTACGCAAAAGGACAGTATTTTATTGAGCAATGTTATTGTTACTTTGAGGTCAATTTGCCTGAAAATGTTTCTTTATATTTATTTTTTTTAATTAATTGACAAATGTTTCTGAGTACCCCGTGCAATGTGCTCCTGTAACCCTACAGGTCCACGTACCCCTGATTAGGAATCACTGCTTTATTTTTTTTTCTTAGGCAAAAAAGCAAAAAAAGAGGAAAAGGAGAAAAGAAAGAATTCAATTTTAGTAAAATCCTGCACTACAAACAATCACTGCCATTCAGACCTAATGAAGAGAACCAATCAGATGCCTTCATGTCTCATCCTGCCCACGCCCCCCTCTGCCCACTCCCTCTCCCAGGCTCTCCTCTGTGCATTCAAGTTTGTGTGGGCGTGGCTTTGGCCAGAACACTGACGACAGGTGTTAGAGGGGGCGGAGTTTAGAAGAGGTCTAACTTTCCAAAGGTGTTGTAGTTCCCACCATCTCTCAGGCTCAGAGGTCAAAGGTCACATGGATTATTATCTTAGCGTTGTGCTCTAACTTCCTGCTGATTCAAAGTAAAGGGAGTGAAACATAAAGCATGAGGATGTGGGTGGAGCCACAGACTGGAGATTGAAGAGCTGGTCATAATGTTTTGGCTGCTGGTGTTGGTTTGTACTGCACAGCTGCAGCACGTCGCTATAACGACCCCATCAGTCACATGACCGTAATCCATCAATTAACCAATGAGACTCTCTCTCTCACACACACACACAGAGACACACACACACAGAGACACACACACACACACACACACACACACACACACACACACACACACACACAGTTTACAGCTGGGTTATTGATGGCGGTGTCTCCACCTTCCTGTCGGCAACGCCATCAGTCAGCAGATATTACCCCAGAGTGACCACACACACACATACACACACACTCCATCACTGTGTGTGTGTATGTGTGTGTGAGTGCGTGTGTGTGCGGTGAGGGACGGCGCACCGCTGGACGGCCTCATGTTTTAGAGATGTGGTGTGTTAATAACAGATGAGTGTTTACAGCAACGTCTAAGTGTCACACACACACGCGCACACACACACAACTCCTGCTTGTGTTGCATTCATGAAACGTGGGATGATACAAAGTAAAACAAGACAAGCTGAGACCGAACAACAACAACAGTGTGGTTACTTGTGTGTTGTTTTTCTTGTTTTGTCATCATTTCCTGTATTCATTCTGTTGTGTGTGTGTGTGTGTGTGTGTGTGTGTGTGTGTGTGTGTGTAGCATTGGTGGATATTTAGGATTGTTTTCTGCATTTTCTTGTAGTTTTGTGTGTTTTCTGTAACCTTATTGATCTTTTGTGCATTTCTGGCAGAGGTGAAAGTAATGGATTACAAGTACTCACATTACTGTAATTGAGTGGCTTTTATGGGTACTTGTACTTTTTTGAGTATATTTCTAAATCAGTAATTTTACGTTAAGTTTAGGTACGTTTTAAAAAGAAGTAAAGTAATTCATTACATTTCTAAACCCAACCATTACTGAGTAAATTATTGTTTTTTGTGATTATATATTTATTTGTTTTATGGTCATTGATCATAATCCATATGTTGTTCCATTTCTGATCAAATCCACTTTCTATGGTTCAGATTGCAGTTCATACCTATTATGTCGTTACCCACATGACACATTTGGCATGTTTTAGAGTTCATAAATCTAACTATAATTAGAGCCTGAGAATTTTATTTTATTTTGAATTAAATTCAATGGTGTTATTTTATTTAAACGTACCTTATTTAAAAGTTCACAAAACAGCAAAAATAGACATAATGACTCCAAAAAATACAGAAAAACACATAAAATGACTGAAAAGAAAAAAAACAACATGAAAAAAAAATAAGAAATTACGGAAATGGATGAAAGGACAACAAAAATATACAAATGAACAACAAAAAATGTAAACAAGAACAACAAAAATACACAGCGGGACAACAATAATGCACAAATGAGCATATTTTGACCAATCTTTTATTTTATACAGATATCTTTTGTGGAAAATAAATTAAGTTCCAAAGGTGGTAGATTTGGTCTCTTCCTTTTTAAGTTTCTACATGAGACGTTTACTGTATGCAAGGGACCCGAACCAAGATTTAATACCAACAGTAAACTAAAGTAACTAGTAACTTTTACTTTGAGTACTATTTAATTTTGTGTGTGTGTTGTCGTATTCCTCTGAAACACACACTCCGACGTCCTCAGATTAGAGACTCTTCAGGTTTTTAAGCCTTTCGACCTCTGCTGTAGCCGCTACTTCAGAGGGGTCAGGGTGATGCGTTCAGGGTCAACGTGGGGATTAACGGTGACGCGTTCGCTTCCACTCAGACAGCCGAGCTTCAAAGACCGACGACGACCTCTGAGGTGACCACGAAAACTCAGACGGAAGCAGCAGATCTACCTCAAAAGAGGAGAAGATATCTGCTTTCAGACGCTCCTGAACGCACCATCACCTCAGCTCAAGTCCAACCAATCAGAGCCAATCTGACAGATCTATCGACATGTAGAAGTTAGGATTGGGATTTAGGATTCTACCAATAGCTCTATAGCAGACATAGCCACTGGCGGCTCTCGGTCTAATGTTTTGCGGCTCCCAAAACACATTCTGATTGATTAAGTTAGAAGTTATACGATGAACAACATAATACACAAAACTCTAGAAACACAGAAAACAACAGCAAAATGCACAAAATGTCAAGAAAAGTTGAAAAAGTAACAACAAAAACACAAAAAGATTAAAAAAAAACAATACAAAAAATGATTAATAAAACACACAAAATGACAACAAAGACACACTAAACAACCACTTAAACACACAGAATGATTGCAAAAACAACAACATATACAAAAGGACTTTCAAGACACGAAATTACACAAAATGACAGAAAAATAGACATAATGACAACACAGACAGAAAAAATATGACAAAAACACACATGATAACTTGAAAAACACTCAAAAAAACAAAATTGTGTTTTCAAGCTTGCATTAATGCTCAGATTTGTCATTCTTCTAAATGCTGACATTAATGTTGATGATAATGTGGCCATTGGATCAGACAATCACATGTTTGTGGCCTCCCGCTGTGATAGAAGTTGCCCATCTCTGCTCTATTAGAATAGATCTACGAGACAGATACAAACATCTCTCTGTGTTTGTCCCACAATGATGTCACTCCTGAGTCTCTGAGGTCATTCTAAGGTCAGAGCTCCGGCGCTCTATGGCCTGTTTGACCTCCACTTCTCCGTCTTTATCCTCCCGTTGGCGTCTCGTTCTGAGGTCAAACTTTAAAGCAACAGAAGAAGAAAAGCTGAACGAGGAGGAAACGCCAGATTAAGGCCTTTTAGGAAGCAACAGTTTAACCCCCGCTGACCCACACACACATACACAGCAGGTACGATGTGTGTGTGTGTGTGTGCATCCTCCAATTAGATCTTTTGTCTCAGGCTCAGCTGGGGCTAAGGCTCCGCCTCTTATTGGCTGAGAGGAAGTCAAAGGTGAAAACAGCAGCTTTGTGTCTTTGTGCATCACTAGTTATGATGATTACCAGTTGATCTGATACACCCACAGCTGAACAACAGGTAGGTTTTGATCCAGTTGGTGTTACAGTTTGACTGACGATCGTGTTTTCCTGTGACTTGTTTCAGACGGAGTCTTCGTTTCTCAGCGTGTGGGTCAAAGGTGCTTTTTATTTTGAAGGACTAGCAGGAGGAAGTAATGTCAAATAGTTTTAATTTTTCACTGAGGTGGTGTTACAGTTCAACTGGTGCGCGTGTTATCTTGTGATTGACTCTAAGGAAAGACGTAACAACTGTAAATGAATGCAGAGCTTGATCTGAAGTGTGTTTGTTGTGTAGTTCACATTAATCACATTAATGGATTAAAGAGTCACCAGGTATAATGATGACCAGTTGAAATGGTACACCAAATGCTCTGTTTTACTGGTGAACACAGAAAATACTAAAAGAGTGAAAGCCAATAAGAACATTGGGTCCTTAATAAAGTACGTACACGCACACGCACACACACACACGCACACAGTTAAAGTCAATAGTTGAGGCTGCTCTCGTCTTTCCTCCAGTCCCAACATGTCAATCATCAGACCACATTTAGCTGCTGCCTTCACACACACACACTGAGTGTGAATTAATCCACCACTGAAAGTAGTCCCTGGTGGGACACGTCCATCAAACTCCATCAAAGTGCACTAAAGTGATCCTCCACTGTTTTTACAAATGTTTGCCGAAAACCTTTGAAATGTCCTTATTAGTAGATCTATTCCTAATAAAATGCAATATTTTGCATCATATTTGTTTTATTAACTTTTAAAAATGGGACCGTTATAGAGCCTGTGGCCGCCATGTTGAAATGACGTCATTAATGTAAACCTCTTATTTACCAAAATTTGATCAACAAAATCCGTGCCTCGAAAAAATCTGTCACCACAGTTGGCGTTTCGTAGACGACAGTGATTCTGTCTGATTTTTAAGATGAACTAAATCACTGACAAACACCATTAAGCACTGGTGAGTTCTAATGAGTCAAAGGAACTGGATCAAATGGTCCCAGTTTAGTCTGAGTCAAGGACCAAAGTCAAGTCCACCAAACAGGAGAGTTAGTCAGAGTGAAGTTATTAATCATCAACAACGAACACACACACACACACAAAAAAAACTGTGTGTGTGTTATTCAATCTTTTAAAAAAGCAAACGTTGCTAATTCTCCATTATTTCAGATCTGTCCCAGGAGACGAACAACGCTGACGGATGAACCGCAAGTGTGTGTGTGTGTGTGTGTGAGAGAGAGAGTGTGTGTGTGCGAGCTGATGGATTATGGGAAACCCCTCCAAAATCAAAGACTCAACATCAACTCAACACCTCGACAGCTCAGTGTGAGCATGTGTGTTTCACTCAGACTTCACGTCCCCACAAAGACACAACAGTCCTCGTCTAAAACACAAAGCTGCTGTTCAGCATCACGCTTCAAAAACCCTACAAACTTCAACTGGTCATCATTATACCTGCTGACTCATGCTTTCACCACTTGTTTGATGCAATAAAAACACATTTCAGATGAAGCTAAGCATACATTTACACTTTTATTTACAGAATCAGTCACAGGATGACATGATCACCAGTCCAACTTTAACACCACCCTCTACAAGCACTCAATGAGCCGGAAAACAGTCACAAGAAAACAGGATGACATTCACTAACAGATACTAGTGCTCAGTGTGTGAGTCACCAATCACCAGATAACATGATAACTGCTGAAGCCATGACACCGTCTTGTAAAACCGTTAACTGTCAGAACCCAGTGACAAGATAGTCTGATCACTATAAGAACCATAACACCAACTGGTGCAAGTGCTTCATTTGTCAGAAACCAGTCACAGGATACCATGACAACCAGTCTGACACTACCTGGTTTTCCATTACAGATTTTCGGAAAAAAAAAAGCAATATTTCTAAATGTCGACAAAGTATAATTACGCTTTGAACGTGTTTCTATTAAAGGATGTTTTGGGCACAAGCCTCGTAACTCCTGTGAAATCTCATCTTGCGAGAC
Source organism: Gouania willdenowi (assembly GCF_900634775.1). NCBI lineage: Eukaryota > Metazoa > Chordata > Actinopteri > Blenniiformes > Gobiesocidae > Gouania > Gouania willdenowi. The sequence continues at coordinate 32,384,030 of NC_041065.1, forward strand.
TTCGCTGCAGGAAGACGGACGCTCAAAACCTCCTTATACCACCGGCCACGCTTACATGATGTTTCTGAATTCTGAATTAGTTATTCCGAATTAAATCATTTGGAATACGGAATAGTAATTCCCGAACTGAGGTTACATTACTTGGTCAATAAAGTTGATTCTGATTCTGATTCGGATTTAGTTAATTCCGCTTTAGGTCTGGGGGTTGGGAAGGCTCTGATTGGACAGTGGGTGAACATGACGTGTCATGTCTATCAGGAAAAACACACAACAAACCTTTTATTGTCAGTTGTAACATAGAAGACCACGTGAGAACTGTTTTCACCTTTATTTTGATTGTAGTTTTGAAGCAACAGCTCGACAATGACACACTTTGGTCCACGAATCGGAAGAGAGATATGAACTCACCAGTAAATAAAGTCCAGTAAAACTCCAGAAAACAATAACCAGGAATAAATAGTTGTTCCCTGGTAAAAATAGTAGCTCTAACCCCCAATTTCCACCGGATGCGGCACCGCTGCGCCACCGGAGCTGATAGGTTTCCACTTTAGTCTATGTGTTAATTTCCACCGGGTCTGCTGCGGTGCCTGTCTACTCCTTCCCAGCTGCGGTAGTCCGGTGCCCTCTGCCAGATATATGCAGGGCTTCTATTTCTGGCGGACACCGGAACACGACGCATCAATCAGCACAGAGCAAATGAAGCTAAACAGGAAATTAAGCCGGTATTCCACAATAAGATATCGGGTTACTTTTCAAAATAAAACACTTCAGATTATATTTCAAGTAAATACATCACCAAGACGTCATAATGTGTAAAAACAAAATCACATCCACTATATTGTTTCCACTCATACTGTAACTGTACTGACATATATATAGATATAGATTTAGTTCATGTTTTACTGGTGCAGTTTTATTTCTTCTCTGTTGACTGTTGCATAAAAATGTGTCTATGACAAATCCAGAGTCCAACCTTCTTGTTCTCCTTCGTTAGTAACACTGACCTGTTTATCTGTTTATTGTTGCGTTTATAACGCATACATTTAACTGCGTTCTCACGCAATTATATAAATATCGTGAGAACTGCTCTGTCTCATGACGTCACAGTCATTCAACCGGAGTGCACCGTGGCGCACTCAAAACGCAACCGGTGTGGATTACCGGACGGTGGACAGCGGGGAAAAACCGGATCGGTGCCGTGGCGCAGCGGAAACGTATCCAGTGGAAACCCCGCGTAACAACAGCTACAATGATAAACTTGGTGATATTACAGCCTGTGCAGCAGTACGGAGACGCATTTACTCTCCAGGTTTTAGTATCACCCGTCCGATGAAGCTGTTCCGTTTGTTGATCTCCATGTGTTTAATAAGTCTGTGTGTCCGTGTTAATGTCTGCATGTTTATGCCTCCATCCATCCGCTTTTTTCATTATATCCATGTCTTTTAAGGCTCTTATTAGATAGCGTCAGCTCTATTCCGAGCCACCATGTTGGATTATGTCGTCACGTAGTATGTCATCGCTGCAAGTCACACATGCGCAAAACGACTGGAATTAACTTAAAGCTGAATTAAGTTTTGTTAACTGTTTACAAAAAAGAGGAATTATTTAATTCGGCATTGAACACAGAATTAACCAGCCACCGAATTCAGAATAAAGTTTAAATCAGAATCAAATTAGCATTAGGAATTAAGTGTTTACATGGTCAGGTTAAAGAGGAATTCACTTTTGTTCTGCTTTTAAGAGGAATTAAAGCTCCCATGTAAACGTGGCCACTGTATTCCTTTGTTGTTTCACGTCTAAAATGGCAGTAATAATTTTAAAATATAATGCTAAGAAATGTGGTCTCCTCTGTTTTCTCTGAGAGCAGTGGTCATGTGACCAGGTACATCACCATCTGTGACGTGTGTTTGCGGAAAAGGAGTTTCCATGGCACTTTAACGACACATTTCAAAATCGAAACGTCTGAAATTCCACCTCATGAAAGCATAAAAACTTTTTAGTGATACACACACACGCAGGATGCTGATTAAGTCCATCTCTGATTGGTTGGAGTGGTTGTGTGTCTGGTGCAGTGGTCAGTGACCTCTGACCCCTGCTGTGGCGGTGTTGAGCAGCGTTTGGTGGCGTTAAGAATCTAATGTGAGTTATGGGAATAAAATGGCCCTCATCAATATTGATGCTGTTCTGTTAATTAGACTTCACATCTCAGACTCTCAGAGAAACACAGAGGGCACTGTGATTGGATGCCCGCCACTCTGTGTGTGTGTGTGTGTGTGTGTGTGTGTACATGTGTTTGTTTGTGTGTTGTGAGTCCGCCGCACAGAGAATCCAGCCGGGTCCATCTGTTTGGCAGGAGATACGAGTGTGAGGCCATCTGTGCGGCGTGTGTGTGTGTGTGTGGTGTGTATGTGTGTGTGTGAGAGAGAGAGAGAGAGAGCGAGCCCTGAGGTGCAGAGGTGACAAGTACACACACCACACACACACACACACACACACACACACACACACACACACACACACACACACACACACACACACACACACACACCACACACACACACACACACACACACCACACACACACACACCACACACACCACACACACACACACACACACACACACACACACACACACACACACACACACACACACACACACACACACACACACACACAGAGATCCCAGCTTGTCCCTCATGAGAAGTGAGAACTTTTTGGCTGTGTGTGTGTGTGTGTGTGTGCATGTGTTTGTGTGTGATTTTATGACATCGTTGGTTTGAGGCCCTTTTTTGTTCGGAGACAGTAGGGGGCGGAGCTGTGTATCTTTATAGGTGACCTCAAAGACACGCCCACTTTATTTAGGTCAGTTTAACCCTACACGCGTGCACGCGTTTGCAGACGCTTTAATGTGCATACACATTAAAGCATATACACACCTATGCCACACCTGGATGTACACCTAACAAACATAATTATATCAGTTACACGTAGACGCAGGTGTGGCGTGAGTGAAGCTATAGCGATCAGGTGACCTTCACTATCGATCACCGTCTACATGACATGTAAAAATATTAAGCGCTTAGGCGTGTACACGTGTGCAGGTATGCAAGTGTGTGTGTTGAGTGTATAACGGACCACCATTTAGTCCGGTTACAGTCTGTGTCACTACACCCGTCCATAGAGTGGTAATGACTGTAGTGTTACGCTCTGAATCAGATTGTGGCTGTGATTGGTCAGGATAGAACACACACACACTTACTGACGTGCACGCGTGTAAAAACCTGCACACGTAAGCGCCTTATAATTTTTTCTGTGTTTACATGTCACGTAGATGGTGATCGATAGTGAAGGTCACCTGATCACTATAGCTTCACTCATGCCACTACACCTAACTACTTAAAATAGGTACGTTTAGTGAAAGTTAGGCAGGTACACGTGGGATGAATTTAGAATGGATTCACCCCCATACGCACACGCACCAAACTAAGGAAAAACTTCAGCTTTAAACCCAATTCATGTAAATATGGATCAGTTTATTGTTGAGCAGCAGGAAACACATTAGGACAGTCACACTATTATAACATCTCACACTCATTATACTGAAGTTATGACACAAAAAACTAAAATAAATTAAAGAAAAATTGCAGTTTTTAAATGCACAATTCCAGATAAATTAATGAAAAAGTTAATTATTTGATTACCAATTTAATCATCTAATTTAAAAAGTCAAATTTAACAGTCAGAATGAGGAAAAAGGGTCACTGAAAATCAGTCTGCGACCCATTATTGGGGTCTGTAATGTGTGCTGTAATGTAAATATACAGAAGGATGGATGCTTTATAACTGTTATTTGCTGACTTTTTTTCACCCAGATGTGATGACATCATATTTAATGTAACGCTCCAACGCACCTGACAAAGTTCAAAGTTCGCCCCTCATATGTTCAGTTTTGGAACATTGGCAGCTGTGTTCAAACCATGACTCAGCAAAAACCACTCAGCTAGGAAGTGACTCAGCAATTGTAGTAGAGTGCTCAAGGTTAGGTTTAAATTTCAGTTCCAAACCATGACTCGGCAAAAACACCCAACTCCAACGTGACACAGCAAACGTAACACAGTGCTCAAGATTAGCTCAGGGTTTGGTTAAAATCTGTTTGTGCCACTAGAGGGCGTCTGGATCTGCAGAAGTCTGTAAAATCCGTTAAACTACGATATCAGAGGCTCAGACGGACCGAGGCCAACGATTGGACGAGCTCAGACGTCTGAGACGAAAAGAGTTAAAAAGTAAAAACGTGAGAAGGAAAGAGAAGAACGACAAAGATGAAGATAAACGATGGACGAAGGTCGGCTGAGTTCAGGCAGAGATTAGAACACGTGCATACGCTCATTAATAAAGCTCTCCTCACCGTGACCCTGGATGATGTCATCAATAACACACACGCACACATACACACACACAGTTTATTTTCTCAGAGCTGTGACTGGGACGAAGGCTCTCGTGACCTACAGGCTGATCCTCAGTGTGTGATGAAATGTGTCTCACAACGTAAACACACACTCACAAGGTGACGCACAAATACACACACACAGCTGGGAAGCACACACACACACACACGACTGCGCGTGTGTGTGGTGATGGATGGTGCACCGCTGTATGGTAATTCATGTTTTAGCGAAAAGCTACACAAAAACATTACAAAATTTATTAAAACTATTTCAAAGAAAAAACAGCTCAAGAACGGCTGAAAATATGACAAAGTAACACAAAACACACAACAAAATAGCACACAAATGCCAAATATGACATAAAAAACAACACACAAACTTAAAAAAGAAGTAACTGTTGTGTTTCTGTCATTCACTGAACACAATGGTGGATTATCGCCATAGTTACCAAGTGGCCGTGTTTTAGCGAAAAACACACAAAACAATCAAAACACACATAACAACATACAGACGCAAAATATGACAAAACGAACAAAAAACTACATTAAAAAGCGTTTCTGTTGTGTTTCCATCATTCATTGGTCCGTAGAACACGGCGGTAGAAACAGCACTATCGCCATGGTTACCAAGCGGCCATATTTCAGCAAAAACAACAAAAAAAGTTACAAAATGACTTAAAACTATTTGAACGAAAAAACTGCAAAAGAAATGCCGACAATATCACAACACACACAACACAACACACAAAGTATGACAAAAAGAAACAAAAAAAAATAAAAATCCCCCAAAACAAAAACTTTCTATTGTGTTTTCGTCATTTATTGGTCCGTAAAACACGGAAGTGGAAAAGTGATTCTCTCATTGGTGGAAATGATCGCCATGGTTACCAAGCGGCCTTCTAGTATTTCCTGTTTTCCTTTGTTTGCTGCATGTTCTGTTTTGTGTTGTATTATGTTGTGCGTTACGCAGTTTTATTTGATGCTGGTTGTGTTGTCACCTGTGTGTGTGTCAATACACATTGTGTGTCTTCCTCTTGTGTAGTCGGTTGTGGGTTTTTGTCGCTGATTTTGCAGGGGAGAATAGAGTGGAATGATTGTGTATTGGCGGGTTTGTGCGTCTGCGTTGGGTGTTTGTGTAATTTTGTGCCGTTGTGTGTGAACACAAAGTGTGCAACGTTTCAGGAGCTCACGACTTAAAGCTGTCGACACGTCGGCGCCGCTTTAATAACGCCACAATAATAACGTTTCATCGAGCGTTCATAATAGCAGGAGGAAGGAGAGCGGGAGAGGCATGATGGGTAGTTTGACACGGGCTGCTTTCTGCTCAGCACGACGTTTCTCTCACACACACACACACACACACACACGAGTGGCCAACAAATGCCAGCACGCACACACAGAGCAGTGCTGTCATGGTGAGCTTGACGAGCAACGTTTAAAAACTAGCTTTCCTGACACACACACACACACACACACACACACACACACACACACACACACACACACACACACACACACACACACACACACACACACACACACACACACACACACACACACACACACACACACACACACACACACACACCTCAACTGCACTGACAGGCTATTATTAACACACACACACTCAGAGAGACACACACACACACACACACACAGGTATTCACGTCAGCCTGACAGCTCCGTTATTAACCCTCGACCCGGCAAACACGCGCGGCGGGCCACCGCTCCTCTCTCTGCGCGCCGCGATAGCAGCCGCCGCCCGTCGCCAAACACCACAACATTTGGAGATAACAAACAAACAAACAAACAATAAAACAAACGCCTTGGTATTTAAACACGCTAATGTCAGGAGACGAACTTGCGACTTCGCTCAGGCTCCGCCCATGAAGGTTGCTGTGGAAAAACGCTCTCGCTAGGCAACGGGTATAAGATGGAGTGGTTGTCATGACAACAGCCAAAACACCTGCTGAGTTTTTTCCCCCTTTTGTGTGCAAAGGTTTTTATTTGTTGGCCTAACGCAGTGTTTCCCTAACTTTATTTACTTAACTTAACTCATGTTATACATTATTTATTTGTGTCTGTAGGTATATGGAAGCCCAAACAATTCATAATTAAATAAATAAAAACATAATTGTGAAATAAATTTTATTTTGATAAATAACAGACAAATATATAATATAGCCATTAAATTTTAAAATAAAGTAACATTATTATGAAATATGTTTTTACTATTTTCAATATCCAATTATTATTATTTTAATTAAATATTTCATGATTATTATTTTAACAATGTCATACTTTTTAAAATAATGCATGTATAATGATGCGCGTGCAGAAAAGTAGAGGCGTGGCTTCTGGTAGATTGGCAGAGGCAGAAGGAGGAAGTGAGGCTGTTTAGGGCGGGACATCGAGACGTTTCTCAAAAACTCTAAACTCTGGATATCAGCTTTAACTTTCATAGTATTCAAAGGATCTGTTTTTTTTTTGTTACAACGGATATTCTTCTGTGGTTGCTATGACAACCTATGGATGCCAAAAAACTGCAAGCCAAAAGCAGATTATTATTTACAGTCAATGATTATTATCCACTCACGGACCGAGTGGATGTTGAAATTATTGTGTTAAAACCTTACAGGGGAGGTCCTTCCTATGTAGCTCCTCCTACAATGTTAAATCCCCATAGAAAAGTGGAACCAACAGGCTGTGTTGGAGAACTGTACTTTATTAACTACCTGCACTGTAAACATAAACCTCGCTACCTGTCCCGGTCGCCGTGTCGGACTGAACTCAGGACTTAACACACACACATCTGCTCCTCTGACACACATTCAAGCTAGACACATCTCACGAGGGATGAAATGATTCACTCAACTCCCGATACAATTCGATTCACGATACTGGGTTCACGATACGATTCTCTTGTGATTTATTTTACAAAATGGGACTGTGGACAAATGATGATTGAAAAATATTCCTAAAACTAGAAAATACTATACTATTTTCCTTTTATTTTTCATTGTCAAAAGAATCCCTTAATAAACTATTCAAAACAATGCAATTTAACTAAAAATAAATCTTGAATAAAATAAATAAAGGAATAATACAAATGAAGAATAAGCCTATTAATTTAAATTCTGGTTCTATAGTAAACAATGCAAAACTACATAATAGTTCTTTTTCTTTTTAAAAGTGCAACTGAAAATGTATTTCGTGCCTTAACAATTGGACTTTAAAAAAAAAAAAGAAACAGTCATTGCACTGTATTTATGTCAGATATTTGTTTGAACCAGCAGAGGGCGCTAGTAACCCAGGGTTTGGTTGCCATGCAGAAATTCTTGCAGTGAAGAAGAGATGCTATGCGCTAGCAGACAGAGTTAATAGAAAAACGTGACTTTTACAGATATTCACGTAATGTTACAGATATTCTTTCGGTGCAAAAGGGGTAAGGAATCATTTATAAACATATTTAAGAGTAGAAGACGGCCAGAAAGAAAGTAGTAGCAGATTCCGCCCGCCGCCTCAGCATTTGGACAAGAGAAGGATATATATATATATATATATATATATATATATATATATATATATATATATATATATATAGCGCCCTCTGCTGTTTAAAAAAAGTACTGCGATTCAATTTTCAGAAAATCGATCGATCAACCGTGATACCTATGAATCGATTTTTAACTGCCTTATGATTAATCGTTACATCCCTACATCTCACAGCACTTTTCTTGCTTTATTTTTTTTTATTAATATTCATACTTTTACTTATATTTCTTCCCATTTTAATGTGTTCCTACACTTCGTTTCTATCACTGTGTCGGACAAAGAACGGCCATGACCGCTGTCCAGGAAAACCAACGGATCTTAAAGAATCAAGCAGAGGTCCAACCCACTATCTTTGATTGTCAAAGGCCATTGTGGAAAAAGACATTATTAAATATAAATCAACTGTGCAAAAAACCTATTTTATTTTATAAAATCTTTGAAAATAAATAAAAAGTAATTATTTTAAAAAGTATGACATTGTTAAACTAATCATTATAAAATATTTAATTATAATAAAATAATAATAATGAGATATTAAAGAATAATAAAACATATTTCATAATAATATTACCTTATTTTACAAATTAATATATTTGTCTGGTATTTATCAAAACTGTACTTATTTCAAAATGTTGTTTTCATTTATTTAATTATGAATCTTTTGGGCTTCCACATGTAGGCTCGTCTAAACTCTTTCCTGTGTCTCGTCCAACATTAACCTTGAATTTATGCCTTTTCATTCTTTTATTTCTGATGTTTTGCTCGTTTTAGAATTTTAACTTCACCTTTTGGCATATTTTAAAGAGTTGTGCCACAAAATATTATTGATGGATGAGAAAAAATCTGTGTGCATGTAAAAAAAAAAAAAAAAAAATCTGTGATGTTAAGAAATAAATTCATAAATGTTTTTGTGTACCTCCTGAGAGGTGTTCAAGTACCCCTAGGGGTACACGTACCCCAGTTTGGGAACCACTGGCCTAACAACAAAAACAACAACAATAGTGTCGGGTATTAAACCTATGATGGCGCTTATAGAAAAACATTTCTTTACAGAACATTCCGTTTAGTTCTACAAATATATAAGTTGGAGCTTAAAGAGTGCATTAATTAATTAATTAATTAATTAAGTTTCTACAAAGAATAAACACAAACATAAATATAAAAGTACACACACACAAATATATATGTATACATAGTAAGTAAAAGCTGTAAAGGTAAATAGTCTGCTATGCTAGCACTGCACACAACACGTTAGCTGAACGGACACAAAATAACTAATAAAGTTAAAAATAAAAACATATATAACACTGTGCGGGTCAGTAAACATCATATAAACACAGAAACTGATATGAACATTTATCACCTAATAAAAATGTGATAAACTTACATCGTGACGGACTTTACATCAGTTGTTTAATGTCATGTAGCGGCCGTAAAACCGGAAATTGGAATACACACACTTCCTACCGAGGCTACAAAATAATAGCACTTAAAAAACATGAAAAGGCGTATTAGGGCCACATTAAAATTAAAATAAATATAAGCACTACGAGATTAAAGTTGCAATATTTTGAGAGAGAAAAATATCGTCATTTTATTAGATCATAATATTTAGATATTAAAGTCTTGATATTTTTAGAATGGAGTCATAATTTTATAAGAATAGGGTCGAATCTTTAAAAACTCACAAAATCTCATTAATTTGCGACTTTAATCTCGAAATATTACAACTTTATTATTGAAATTTTGTGAGTTTAAACTCGTAAAATTATGATTTTATTAAGATACGACTTTATTCTCATAAAATTGTTTTCATTAAATTACAACTTTGTACTCAAAATATTACAACTTTAATCTTGTAGTACCCAGATTCTTTATTTTATTTTAATGTGGCCCTAATAAGCCGTCATAAAATAATGAACAATCAACATATCATGGATTATTTACCTTAGTTTTATTGACTAATGTGTTTTTAGTTTAGGCAAACATCTTTTGAATTGTCATATGTGATGTGTTTTTTTGAGCAGAGACAAGAAAACAAAAAACAAAAGGAACAAAAAGACTCGTTGTGTACAAGGAAACTGCAGCAGAAAAAAGCAATCAGAGATGTTCAAAATATATGTACAATAATAATAATAATAATAATAATAATAATAATAATAATAACACAAATGAAAATGGAGTTGTATCATCTGCATACATCACACGGGAACTCCCAGCTCCAATGGTCAACTTTTACTTTGAAACTCTAGTGCTTAGTGCTTCCTCTGAGTTTTGAACTCCTGAAGCTGACAAGTGATGAACAGATGGGGGGTTTCCCACAGCAGGGTCATCCAGCCAGTTTAATTCTAATCTTCCTGTAGCCGCGCTAATCTGCTGCTAAGTGCTAACGATCACACGCACCGCTCAGTGTGTGTTTGTCCTTTTCTTCATTTTTGTGTGTGTGTGTTTTTTTTGTGTTTGTTTCATTTTGTAATTTCCTGTGTTTTGTTTTTAATGCTGTAAGTTTCAGTCTTTTTGTAGGTTTTCAAATTATTAATTTTGTTATATATGTGAGTTTTTTGGTGTTATTTTGAGTATTTTTGGAGTAATCTTTTGTCTTTTTGGTATTACTGCTGTCGTTGTGTGTTTTTTTGGTTGTTTTTTTTTTCTGTGTAATTTTGTTGTTTGTGGGTTTCTTTTACTTTTTTAATGGACTTTTTTGTAATTTTGTATCTTTATGTGTGTTATTTTTTAATATTTATATCGTTTAGTCTTTTTGGCGATTTCTTTTTGGGTAGAAATAGTTTAATCGGACTGATAATTATCAGTTTATTAGTTTTTCTGCACTGCAGCAGTCATATTTTTTCTGGCCACCAGTGGGCGACGTGTTGCTGTTTCCCTCCCTGTGTTCCAGCCCTGAGGCTGAGGAGGTGAGGGAGTGATGGAGGTATATTTAGGAGAGCGACAGATTGCTTTCCTCCATCTTCAGAGCTGTCTGCTCACATCAACACCTTCCCCTGATAGACAAGACAACGAGCCGCATCTCCGACGTCACCCCAACGTCCCAACGTCGCCCGTTTAACAGATGGACACAAATCTGTGGCCAGGGGACGCATTTAAACACAGACGCTAATATTACACCACAGCTAGCATCACACTCCCAACACAACTAGCTCAGGTTAGCATCGTGGCTCCACGATGCTAAATGTGTCCTCAGCGATGAACGCGGTTCAAAGATTTACAACAAATGAGCAGCAGAACACGAACAAACACAAACGAACGCAAACGTCCACGGGACGGACACAAAGGCACCGATTAAGAGAGAACATGCAAACTCTGCTGACCTTTTGTTTGCTGTCCTCTATGTGTAGCGCAGCAAACTCTGCGTACGACATCAGGCACAACCACCACAAAAGAAAAGATCATAAATAAAGTAGTTATGAGCTAGTTTAGGCTTCTTGTAGGCTAGTTTTTATCTAGTTTAGGGTACCTTTAATCTAGTTCCAGTGAAGTTTTGGGCTAGTCATGGGCTATGTTTCTTTTTTGGTAATTTTGAGCTAATTTAAGGCTAGTTTTGTGCACTTTTGGCTAATTTGAGGGTTTTGTGCTAGTTATGCGTTAGTAGTTTTAGGTTTTGGGTTAGTTGTAGTCTAGATTTGGGCTGGTTTGGCCTAGTTTAAGGTTAATTACAGTTAGGTTTTGGGCTATGTTACTTTTTTGGTACATTTGAGCTAGTCTTGGTCTAGTTTTGGTCCTGACGTCCAGAGCAAGTAAACAGGAGGAGGTTTTTCAGGAGAGGACAGAGTCAGGATTAATAAATGACACCACAGAAAATAACATTATTTAGTAATTAGTAACTTTGTGGACTTTTGTTGCGCACATTAACATGCAGCTGTATAACTAAAATCATCTCCACATTTTTCCAAGGCTTTTTCTGACAGTCTGTGCAGCGACTGTTTCATTTTCTTTCCAAAGCTACGTGAGCAATGGTGTAGTGGAGGTTTCCTGTGAGAGCTTCCTGTAACAATAACATTTAAAGACCATTTGTGATTCTTTTGTTTTAATCCTACATGAGAGCGTGTGACGAAATGACATGTTGTGGATGTGATGAATATTGTGCTGATGATGATATCTGCTTGTGTTTGTTTGTTTTTCCCACAGACTAAAGATGGACGGATTTGTTCTGCGGCGTTCCCATCGGAGCAGACGGACGGATGCGACCTTGCCGCCTCTGCTGCATCACTCTCCGTATATATAGACACACACTTCTCCTCCGTCGCCTCCATCTGTCCACCCTCAGCCCGCCTGTCAATCACAGGCAGGGAGGCAGACATGTGACCTGCAGATCAGAGAGGAGCCGACACGCACAAATAATGTACCTGTTGTTTTCTGTCTAACCTTTGACCAGCGTTGCTATGTGCTAAGCTAACACAAACATGCTGGACTCGTCTCCTTCTCAGTCTCAGAGGACAAACACAAAGATTTATGAAAAAGACTACACAAAACAATGACAGAATCAAACACAACTGCAACAAAAACACACAAAATGACTCCAGAAACCAATGCGATTGGAGGAGATATGAAACAGCTGCTGCACAGCCTGTCACAAACGTGTGTGTGTGTGTGTGTGTGTGTACTCGTAGGTGCTGTTTGTTGTGTCTGAGGAGCACTGAGCAGCGTTTCCTGTGAGGAACGTTAGAGGAACAGGAGCAGCTCTGAGCTCGTGGCCGTGAACATTGAGCAGAGCTGATTAATCAGAGCCACTGATCCGTGTGGAGGACTCAGAGCCGCTGATGGTGCAAAGTGCAGCATTTACATTTACATTTCCCACTCCTGAATCAGCCGGAGGGTTTCTCCTCTAATGACACACTCTCTCTCTCTCTTTTCGGAGCTTCAATCACACTTTTCCTGTTCATCACACACACATTTTTACTCCTTCAGGCTCCAGTTTGTGGTTTCTGCTTCTCTTCATTCCTCCTCATGGCCTCATTTCAGCATTTTATCATACATATTATAATGGTTTAATAGAACAGCTGAGGTCACTCTGAAAACACACTTTTCACAATTTTTGTGGCAATTTTTGTAGTTATCTGTAAATGTATTTAGTTCATAGATTCATAATCAATCTGTCCTTCATTGCTTTCTTTAAAAATCATTTTAAGGTAAAAAAAAAAAAAAAAATTATATATGGAAATGTTTTGTTTGATTAGAAATGTCTGACTCTTACTTTAATTTTTCAATTAAAATTTTTTTTCCCCCACAACAAAATTTGATAAAATCATCAAGATTTTAATTTCATTTCAAAGTTAACTTTTTCTGAAATTTGAGGAAAACATCTTGGAATTTAAATTTGATTCTAGAAGTCTGACATTTTGCTGAGATTTTACATGAAAAATATGTTTTTTTTGTTTTGGTTCTCACATTTTTTAAGGAAAATATCAGAAGAAGGAAGATTTAAAAGAAAAGTTTTGTTTTTTTCTCTACATTATTTTGAATGATGAATTCTGAAATATTTTTTTCAATATTTTTGATTAAAAATGTAAAAAAAATAAATTTTTTCATCAGTAATTTGTGATATTTTCAAAATTAGTTTGTAAATGTGAAACTTTTTATCAGTTTTCTGATGTCAAATGCCAGAATTTTCCCCAAATCTGGCTTTCCTTACAAATTGTCATTTAAAAAGGTAATGTGAATCTGTAAGTTTTCCAACAGATATAGGAGTAAGTTGCTCTGATTTAAACTTATTTTCACGATTTCTGATGAAAAAATAGTTTAAAATTCTGACTTTTTTCTTAGTCTTCTGATTAAAAACTGTGAATTGTCCCTTTTTTCCCTGAGGATTCTGAGGTAGAAAGTATGAAATGTTCAGATTAAAACGGTCAGGCTGACTTTGCTTCGGTCAGTGCTCACAGTTGTGTAGTTGTGTAGCCGTGTAGTTGTGTAGTTGTGTGTTTGTGTTTCCGTGTTGGTTTCTTTTCTTTGGTGTTGTTTAGCTCTGAAAGTCCACCTGAGTTTCCCACACGGGTGTTTTCACACCGAGCTGAGGAAGAAGCGTCAGGAGTCTGTGGGAGAACAAAGCTCTCTTCTCTCTGTGCTTTGGCGTACGCCGCGGCGATGGCGGTGGCGATGGCGGAGGTCGCCGTCGGGCCTGTGATTGACGTGGACGACTCCGTTTGTTTGGCGGCCAATTGGACCCGGAGACGCTGGCTGCTGGGGAAGCAGCTGTGAGCCCGGGAAGCTCGGTTAGCGCCTCCGTCTGCAGGCGCGGCCTTTGTTACAAAGTGCTGAGTCATCGACAGAAACCAGAGCGAGAAAAACAGGAGAAAAAAAGGAAAGAAAGAAAGACGGACAGCGGCGAGTATTAAACACTACACATGGGACTGGATCTGATCACATGACCAACATTTAGAATATCCACCAATCACAGGAAAGAACAAAGGCTATGTGTGTTTAATAAAGTTTACTTCCTGTTTACTTTCTGTTTACTTCCTGTTTATTTCCTGTTAACTTCCTGTTCACTTCCTGTTTACTTCCTGTTCTCAGACCATCAAACATTACAAACTTTTCCTTCTTTCCAAAGGAAGCTTTAAAAAGTTGGAGACATTAATTTACAGTAAAGGTTTACACGTCTTTACTTCTCATCCTCGAATCCCTTCTTTAGGCCCCGCCCTGTCTCCCTCAGGCCCCGCCCCCTGCCCAGGTCGGGGGTCCGTATTGTGCGCTCTTCTCTTCTCTCTCTGTGGGAACGACTCGTCTCTGAGCTCTGATTCATCCCAGGCCTTTTTGGAAAAGTCCACAAACACAAAAGCCAAAGGGAAGCCCCCCCCCCCCTTCACGGCGAGCCCCTCAGAGTTTGTTTAAGACACGGAGTCCAAAGAAAAGGAGAGAAAGGAGCGGCCGGAGAGAAAGGTTCGCCCATTAAGGTAATTATAAGGAGCCAGTGTTCCTGTGAGGACCTTAATTGATGTTAATGTTTGTCTAATTGGGGGAATTGTGGGTAAAAGAGGCGCGGGGGGTGGAGGGGTTGGGGGTACGGGGGTCTTTGGGCCTCGCTGGACTTTTCAGTTCCTCTGTGTTCATTGGACGCCATCGTTCACACCTCAACACAAAAGATGATTCACCTCCAGATTTCTCACATTTACACACACACACACACACACACACACGCACACACACACACACACACACGCACACACACGTAACAGGACTAAGCGAACAGAACCTAACCTATAAACACTAACTGTGTAATAACTAGAGCTGATAGTTAATCTAAGTCTGATTTACTTCATTTCATGAAACCAGATTAATTACACCAATTCTAAAGCCAGGTTTTAGTTAAGTCAAGGAGACCAGAACCAGAACCAGAACCAGTGAGTCTTAAATGAACCAGAACCAGAACCTTTAGTAAAGAATCTGAACTGGTTGTTGAACCGTACAAAGTCTGACTTAGTTTATCTCTTAAAACCAGTCTAACTCTAGGAACATTCAGAATAAACAAACCTGGGACATAGTCAACAAACCAAAGCAAAGCAGTTCAAGCAGAGCTCAATCAAACCAAACTGACATAAACTAAACCACAAAGATCAACTAATCCACAGTAACTAAACAAAGCCAGAATCAAACTAGTCAGTCTGACTCAAACCAGACCAGAACCTTTAGACCAAGTCAGACTTAGTTTGGAAAA